>NW_026779354.1:0-115205 GCF_030144855.1 Hypanus sabinus | reverse complement strand
AAACGACAGACAGAAGGTGATGGAGCTTTTGTGAGAACTGCTGAAATCCGTCTGTTGGGCTGACGTCGCTGTTATTTTTATTTTTTGCTGTCTGGATGCTGGCCCAGTCAGTGTAGCCGCACGCTTTCAATACTTCTCTGAAATACTGATTAACCCCAGCTTATGTTCTCATGGGCGAAAAGACTCAATACTCAGACAGCGCTCAGCGTGTGCTCGGTTCCTGTAAACTTCAATTTCTAAATGTCCGCTTTCTTTGATCAGTACTACACACTTTGAAAATGACAATCTATTGTTTGCCGTCTTCTCGGAGGGAGGGGGCTCGCTTACTTCGGTGGGTGTTGCGGGTAGTTCCGGGGCCGTGGTTTCCAGGGAACAGAGGGTCTGAAGCCCCGACGATAAACAAAGAGCAATGGGAGCGCTGACGCTTAAACCAGCTATCAACTGGAGGTTGGGGTTGTGGTGGGCTATTCGCTGCAAATCTGTCTGACAATAAAGGCTATGTATGAGTGAGAATATATCCGCCCGTCTTTCCTTCCCTGTTCACTCATCATCCGTCACTCTTCTCTCACTTCAATTCCTTTCTCTCTCCCTACTTCTCTTCTTAGGTCCCACCAACTTCCTTAATCTATCTCTCTTAAACTTCCCTGCAAATCTCCTCCCTCTCTGTAGCGCTTTCTCTCTTCCCTCTCTTCCTTCGCACCTCACGGTCCGTCGCTCTCTCTCTCTCTCTCTCTCTCTCTCTCTCTCTCTCTCTCTTTCTCTTGCTTTCCCCCGTTAGTTCTCCCGCTGTGTTTTCACTCTTTCCCTAATTTCTGTACAGGGATCCACCCTCTCTATTTCGGCCCCTGGCTCTCCCCACGTCACCCCCTTCTGAACCCCCTATTCCACGTCTCTTTTTCCGCCAAGCCCTATCCTTCACATCAATATAGCCTCCCTCTGATTATCCACACTCTGACTACACCCCAGACATCCTCTCTGATCGGTCCAGACCACACCCTCTCAAACCCTCAGTCTCCCTCATTCCCAACACTTCCTTCACCTGCTCTCGGCTCCTCTCTTTATCAGCTGCTCATCCGGAGTGAATTTTTCTCGTTGAGCGCAGACGCAGGATCCTCCTCGACAGGGAGACTTACATTAATATGCAGCTCGTGAAACCTACTCTCGGTCTCCATCGCGAAGTAAATAGGGCAGAGACAGAGGGCGGAAGCTTCAGTCTATATCTGACCCAGGGAGTGTGTGATCGGACGGTGCGGAGGGAACTTCGCTCCGTATCTGAACCGAGGAGTGTGTGGAGGGGGCTTCATAGACTGACCTCTGCCGTTTTTGATGGGACGGAGAGGAGGAAGCAGCATTCTGTGTCTGATCCCGTGACGGTGTGATGGGACGGTGGGGAGAGGAAACACTCGGTGTCTGACCCTGGGAGTGTGTGATGCGACTGTGTGGAGAAACCTTCACTCTGTGCCTGACCCCGGTAGTGTTTGATGGGATGGTGTGGAGGGAGATTCACAGTGTGTCTGACCCCGAGAGTGTGTGATGGGACGGATGGGAGGGAGATTCACTCTGTGTCTGACCCCGAGAGTGTGTGATGGGACGGTGTGCAGGGGATTCACAGTGTGTCTGACCACGGGAGTGTTTGATGGGATGGTGTGGAGGGAGATTCACAGTGTGTCTGACCCCGAGAGTGTGTGATGGGACGGTGTGTAGGGAGATTCGCTCTGTGTCTGACCCAGGGAGTGTGTGATGGGATATTGTAGAGGTTGTTGATGATCTCGGAATCCGTAACGCAAAGGTGTTGAGGTGCCTTCACTGTCTGTGATCCTGGGAGTCTGTACTGAGAGAGTCTAGAGGAAGCCTCACTTTGTCTCTGAACTCGGGATTACTTGATAAGTTAGTGTGGAGTATGCTTTACTCTGTGTCTGACCCCGGGAGTGTGTGATGGGACGGTGTGGAGCGAGCTTCACTCTGTGTCTGACCCTAGGACGGTGTGATAGGACGGTGTGGAGGGAGCTTCACTCTGTGTCTGACCCCGGGAGTGTGTTAAGGGACGCTGTGGAGGGAGATTCACTCTGTGTCTGACCTCGGGACTGTGTTTTCATTCTGCCTCTAATAACGGGACTGTGTGATCGGACGGTGTGGAGGGAGATTTGCTTTCTGTCTGACCCCGGTAGTGTTTGATGGGACGGTCTGGACGGAGCTACAATCCGTGCCTGACTCTGAGTATGTGTGTTGAGATGGTGTGGAGGGATCTTGACTCTGTGTCTGGCCGGGCCATTGTGTTATGGGGCAGTGTGAAAGACACTGCGCTCTGTGTCTGAGTGTCCGGTGTGGAAGGAGAATGACTCTGTGCATGACCCCGGGTGTGTTTGATGTGACGGCTTTGAGGAAGTTTTACCGTGTGTGTGACTTCGGGAGTGTGTGATGGGACGGTGTGGAGGGAGCTTCAAACTGTGTCTGACCCCCACACTTTTAAAGGTCGATATGTGTTAGATTTTGTGAAATGTGTTCAGGAAGGTTTTCTAAATCAATATATAGATGTACCAGCGAAGGAGGATGTAATATTAAGATCTCTTTTTAGGAAATTATTTAGGACAGGAAACTGAGGTGTGTGCAAGGGAACACTTTGGTTCCAATTATCATAACATCATTAGTTCAACTTGATCATAAATAAAGATAGATCTGGTCCTCGGGCTGAAGTTCTAAACTGGAAAACGGCCAAATTTCAAGAAGTGAGCAGGGATCTAAAAAGCGTTGTTTGGGACAGTTTGTTCTCTGCCAAGGATGTGATTGGTAAGTGTGAGGCCTTCAAAGGAGAACTTTTAAGAGTGCAGTGTTTGTAGGATCTTGTCAGGGTTAGTCAAAGTGAGTAAGAATAAGGAACCTTGGTTCTCCGGGTATATTGGAAATCTGATAAAGAAGAAGAGAGAGGTGCCTAACGTGTACAGACAACAGGGAGGAAATAAGATGCCTGAGGAGTATAAAAAGAATAAGAAAATACTTAAGAAAGAAATAAGGAGGTCTAAAAGAAAACATAAGGTTACTTTGGCTGTCAGGGTGAAGGATAATCCTAAGAGCTTCTACGTATGTTTAGAACAAAAGGATAGTAAGGGATAAAATTGTTCCTCTTGATGATCAGAGTGGTCGGCTATGTATGGAACCAAAAGCAATGGGAGAGGTATTATTTTTCTTTTTTGCAAATGTGTTTGCTATGAAACTGAAATGGAGTCTATGGAAACAAGGCAAACAAGTAGGGAGATCATGGAACTTACACAGATTAAAGAGGAGGAGGTGCTTGCTGTCTTGAGGCAAATCAGAGAGGATAAATGCCCAGGACCTGACAGGCTATTCCCTCGGACCTTGAAAGCGACTAGTGTTGAAATTGCAGTGGCCCCGGCAGAAATATTTAAAATGTCAATATTCACTGGTCAGGTGCCAGAGGATTGGAGGATAGCTCATGCAGTTCAGTTGTTTAAAAAAAAAAGTCTCAAAAAGTAAGCCGGGAAATTATAGGTCAGTAAATTTGACAATGTTAGCAGGTAAATTATTGGAAGGAATACTAAGAGATAGCATTTACAGGTTTTTGGTTAGACAGGGACTTATTAGAAAAAGTTAGCATGGCTTTGTGCGTGGTAGGTTATGCGTAAACAATCTATTACAGTTTTTCGAAGAAGGGTCCAGGAAAGTGGCTGAAGGGAAGGTAGTGGATGTTGTATGCATGGACTATAGTAAATACCGCACAGATGGTTAGTTAGGAAGATTCAGTCGCTGCATATACATCTAGAGGTGGTCAGCTGGATTAGACATTGCCTCAATGGAGGAATCCAGAGAGTGGTAGTGGAGGATTGCTACTCTGAGTGGAGGCCTGTATCTAGTGGTGTGCCACAGGGATCAGAGCTGTGTCCATTGTTATTTGCCAACTATATCAATCTGGATGATAATGTGTCAAATTGGATCAGCAAATTTACTGATGTTACAAAGGTTGAAGGTGTAGTGGACGGTGAAGAGGTTTTTCAATGCTTGTAGAGGGATTTGGACCAGTTGCAGAAATGGGCGGAAGAATGGCAGATGAAATTTAACGCGGGCATTTATGAGGTATTGCACTTCGGAAGGGCAAATCAAGGTAAGATCATACAAGGTAAATGGTAGGACACTGAGGAGTGCAATAGAACAGAAGGATCTGGGAGTAGAAATACGTAATTTCCTGAAAGTGGCGTCACAGGTGTCTAGGATCGTAAAGAAAGCTTTTGGTATATTGGCCTTGATAAATCAAAGTACTCAGTATACGAGTTGGAATGTAATGGTGAGGATGTCTAAGACATTGGTGGGACGGAATTTGGAGTACTGTGTGTAGTTTTGGTCACCTATTTACTGGAAGGATATTAATAATGTTGAAAGAATGCAGGGAAACTTTACAAGGATCTTGCTGGGACTTGAGTTACAGAGAACGGTCGGATAGGTTAGGACTTTATTCCCTGGGCAGTAGGAGAATGAGATGGATTATGATGGATATAGGTATAGTGAAAGCAAGCAGGTTTTATTTCCCACTGATGCTAGGGGAGACAAAAATCAAATTCATGCATTAAGGATGAAGGAGGAAAAGCTTAAAGGGATCCATATGGTGGCGTGGGATCTCCTTCGCGCACGGAGTGGTGGGAGTGTGGAATGAAATGCCAGATGAAGTGGTGAATGCGGGCTCACTTTTGACGTTAAAAAATAACCTGGACTAGGATATGGATGAGAGGGATTTGGTGGGATATGGCCCAGGTGCAGGTCTGTGGGCCTAGGCGAAAGAAATGTTTCTGCACAGCCAAGAAGGACCAAAAGTCCTGTTTCTGTGCTGTGATGTTCTATGGTTCAATGGATGCAGGAAGTTGTGGTGAAAGTGTCGCGCTGTGTCTGAACACGGAAGTGTGCGACGGGACAGTGTGGAGGGGGCATCACACTCTTTCTGACCGGGGGAATGGTAAATGAGACGGTGTGGAGGAAGCGTCACTCTAGTTCCGACCACGAGAGTGTATAATGAGACGGTGGGTGAGTGAGCGCACACTATGTCTCACTCCGGGAATGGGTCGTGGGACAGGTGCTTCACTTATGTCGAACACAGGGAATGTTGGTTCGGACGGTGCGGATGCGTTCTCTTTCTCTCTCTCTCTCTCTCTCTCTCTCTCTCTCTCTCTCTTTCTCTCTCTCTCTCTCTCTCTCTCTCTCTCTCTCTCTCTCTCTCTCTCTCTCTCTCTCTCTCTCTCTCTCTCTCTCTCTCTCTCACTGTCACACACACACACACACACACACACACAAATTTCACGCGGGTTAGAGGCTTTCCCGGCAGAGAAATTGGGAGATTGTGACGCAGAGAGAGAAATGATAGACAGAAGGTGATGGAGGCTTTTTGTGAGAACCGCTGAAGTCCGTCTGTTGAGCTGAAGTCGCTGCTATTTTTATTTTTTGCTGTCTACTCGGCGGCCCAGTCAGTGTAGCCGCACGCTTTCAATACTTCTCTGAAGTACTGGTAAACCGCAGCTTATGTTCTCATGGGCTAAGAGACTCAATACTCAGTCAAGGCTCAGCGTGTGTTGGTTTCCTGTAAACTTCAATATCTAAATGTCCGCATTCTTTGATCAGGACTATACTGTTTCAAAATGACATTCTATTGTTCTGACATCTTCTTTGAGTGAGTGTGTGATAGGACATTGTAGAGTTTGTTGGTGAACTCGAAATCTGTAACGCAAAGGTGTGGAGGTGCCTTCACTGTGTGTGATTCTGGGAATCTGTGCTGAGAGAGTCTAGAGGAAGCCTCACTTTGTCTCTGACCACGGGATTGCTTGATAAGGTAGTGTGGAGTGTGCTTTATACTGTGTATGACCCCGGGAGTGTGTGATGGTACGGTGACGAGGGAGATTCTATCTGTATCTGACCCCGGGAGTGTGTGATGGGACGGTGATTCACTCTATGCCTGACTCCCGGAGTGTGCGAAGGGACGGTGTGGCGGAAAATTCCCTTTGTGTCTGACTCCCGGAGTGTGTGATGGGACACTCTAGAGGTTGTTGGTGAACTCGGTATCCGTAACGGAACGGTGTGGAGGGAGATTCACTCTGTGTCTGACTCAGGGAGTGTGTGATGGGATGGTGTAGAAGGAAATTCACTCTGTGTCTGATCTTGGGTGTATGTGATGTGACGGTGTGGAGGGAGATTCACTCGGTGTCTGACTCCACGAGTTTGTGATGTGGCTGTGTGGAGGGAGATTCACTCTGTGTCTGACTCCACGAGTTTGTGATGTGACGGTGTGGAGGGAGATTCACTCTGTGTCTGACTCCACGAGTTTGTGATGTGACGGTGTGGAGGGAGATTCACTCGGTGTCTGACTCCACGAGTTTGTGATGTGGCTGTGTGGAGGGAGATTCACTCTGTGTCTGACTCCGCGAGTTTGTGATGTGACGGTGTGGAGGGAGATTCACTCTGTGTCTGACTCCACGGGTTTGTGATGAGGCTGAGTGGAGGGAGATTCACACTGTGTCTGACTCCACGATTTTGTGATGTGTCTGTGTGGAGGGAGATTCACTCTGTGTCTGACCCTCACTGACGTGTGTCCAGCTGACCCTGATGTACTTAATTTCGAGACATTCCCTGAACCCTCGGTCGGGACAGATCGAGGTCAGTTTCATCTTTATCGGTTTAAACCTCTTTAGCTGACGTGTCCAAATCTGTCGAGAGATCTCAGAGCAAACTTACAGTTGACTCCAACGATTCCCTGTTTGAAAATAACACGGAGGGAACGCGTGAGAGATGCGATGACGGGGAAATTCCCTTTGCTTTTCCGTGCGGAGCTTTGCATGTCGGTGGGAGAGACGGTGAGTAGCGTGGGCGGTATAAAACCTTAAGCCCTCTCTCCCTTTTCTAACCCCACTCTCTTTTTCCTCTTTCGCCTTCTGTCATCTCCCTGTCCTTCTCTCACCCCGTCTCCTTTCGCCGTCTCTGCACTGTCCCTCACTCACACTATTTCCCCTACTGACTCCCACTGTGCCCTTCTATTTGCCCTCTCTCATTGCCCCGTCACTCCTTTATCACAGTTACCGTCTCTATCACTCCTGGTTTCTCCATCGTACTCTTTTTATGTCTCTCTGTTAACTCTCATTCCAACCCGCCACATCTCCCGTTCCTCCTACCTCTCTATCCGTTTGTCGCTCATCTCCCCTCGCTCCTTTAACTCCTTTCTAAACACCCCTCTCTCCCCGTCGCTCTCCCCCTCGCTCTTTTCCCTCTCTGAAATCCCCTTGTTCTCTCTTTCCTATCATTCTTCTACCCTCTCTCGCTCTCCCATCTCATTTCGCTCTATCACCTTCACACTCCTCTCTCCCCGACTCATTTTCCCCTTCCTCCTCCCACTCTACCCATTCTTTTTCTCGCACTTTCATGCCCAATGTCCTCATCGCTCTCTCCCCACTCTGCCTATTGTTTTCACCTTCACTCTATCCCCACGTCTCTGTCCTCTCTCTCTCCCCTCTTCTCACTCACACTCTGCCGCTGTCTCACCCCTTCTCACCCCTTACGTATCCCTCTCTCTCTTCTCTCAACCCCCCTCTCTTCTGTCAATTACCGATTACCTCTCCTATTCCCTACCGCTCTCACTCTCTTCTCATCCGCCTGACCGACTCTCTCCCCCAGACGGTCTGAACTCCACTGACTCTGCGCTGAACGATCGGAAAGAGGAACCGCTCATCGATGTGGATGAAGAACCTCCCATTTCCCCAGGACCCGACGGGCTGTCAACCACAGCACAATCAGGTCAGAGTTCACAATGATGACGTCATTCTGGAGGGGTCACGTGCCATAATCTCAAGAGTCCGTGTTTCTATTGCATCTGTATCGACCACGTCCACTGTCAGCTCAGTCCATAGACTGACCACCGTCTGGGTAAAAAAAAAGTTATCTCTCGGCTCCGCAATTCAATCCCTTTCTCCTCTCATCTTAGCCTTGTGCGCTCTGGGCCTCGAGAGTGTAGGAACAGACGTATGGGAGCAGGGAGAAAAAGAAGGCTGTAAATGTATTTGTCCTGCTGGTGATAAACAGAAAGGAAGTGGTGGAAAATTTCTTAAATGCATTTATTTTAATGCTCGAAACATTGTAAGAAAGGTGGATGAGTTTGGAGCGTGGTTTGATACCTGGAAATATGATGTTGTAGCAATTATTGAAACATTGTTGCAGGAGGGGTGTGATTGGCAACTAAATATTCCTGGATTTCGTTGCTTCAGGTGTGATAGAATCGGAGGGAGAAGAGGGGGAGATGTTCCGTTGGTTGTCAGAGAAAAAGTTACAGCGGTGCTCCGGCAGGATAGATTAGAGGGCTCGTCTAATATATTACAGATGTGTTGTAGACCACCTAATGGACAGCAAGAATTGGAGGAGCAAATCTGTAAGGAGACAGCAGATGTTTGTAGTAATCACGCGGTTGTGATTGCGGAAGATTTGAATTTTCCGCACACAGACTGGGAAGCCAATACTGCAAAAGGGATTGATGATTTGGATTTGTAAAGTATGTACAGAATAGAGTTTTTTGCAGCAATGTATAGAGGTACCGATCAGAGAAGGGGCAGTGTTGGATCTTCTATTAGGGAATGAAATAGGTCCGGTGATGGAGGTATATGTTCTGGGGAGCACTTCGGTCCAGTGATCACAATGCCATTAATTTCAATATTATTACGGAGAAAGATTGGAATGGACCCAGTGTTGAGATTTTTGAGATTTTCCATTGGAGAAAGGCTAACTTTGAAGCGTTGCGAAAGAATTAGAAGGAGTGGATAGGGACAATTTGTTTTATGGGAAAAATGTAATAGAGAAATGGAGGTCATTTAAAGGTGAAGTTTTGAGGGTACAGAATCTTTATGTTCCTGTTAGGTTGAAAGGAAAGGTTAAACGTTTGAGAGGGCCAGGGTTCTCAGGGGATATTGGAAACTTGGTTAGGAAAAAGAGAGATATCTACAATAAACATAGGCAGCATGGAGTAAATGAGGTGATCGAAGAATATAAAGAATGTAATCTTAAGAAAGAAATTAGAAAAGCTAAAAGAAGATACCAGGTTGTTTTGGCAAGTAAGGGGAAAATAAATCCGTAGGGTTTCTACAGTTACATGAATAGCAAAAGGATAGTGAGGGAGAAAACTGGTCCCTTAGAGAATCAGAGTGCACAGCTACGTGCGGAGCCGAAAGAGATGGGGGAGATTTTGAACAATTTCTTTCCCTCGGTATTCATTATGGAGAAGATTACTGGATTGTATAAGGTAAGGTAAACAAGTAGTGAAGTTATGTAAATAAACGGTTAAAGCGGAGGAAGTACTGGCGCTTTTAAGGAATATAAAAGTGAAAAAAATCTCCGGGTGCTGACAGGATTTTCCCTAGGACCTTGAGGGAGGTTATTGCAGAAATAGCAGGGGCTCTGACAGAAATATTGCAAATGTCATCAGAAACGGGGATTGTGCCGGAGGATTGGCGTATTGCTCATATGGTTCCATTGTTTAAAAAGGGTTCTAAGAGTAAACAAAGCAATTATAGGCCTGTCAGTTTGACGTCCGTGGTGGGTAAATTAATGGAAAGTATTCTTATAGATGGTATAATAACTATATGGATAGAGAGGGTCTGATTAGGAAGATTCAACGGATTTGTGCGTGGAAGGTCATGTTTGTCACATCTTATTGAATTTATTGAAGAGGTTACGAGAAAAGTTGACGAGGGTAAAGCAGTGGATGTTGTCTATATGGACGTCAGTAAGGCCTTTGACAAGGTTCCGCATGGAAGGTTAGTTAGGAAAGTTCAATCGTTAGGTATTGATATTGAAGTAGTAAAACATATTCAAAAGTGGCTGGATGGGAGATGCCAGTGAGTAGTGGTGGATAACTGTTTGTCAGGTTGGAGGCCGGTGACTAGTGGTGTGCCTCAGGGATCTGTACTGGGTTCCATGTTGTTTGTCAAATACATCAATGATCTGGATGATGGGGTGGTAAATTGGATTAGTAAATATGCAGATGATACTAGGTTAGGTGGCGTTGTGCCTACTGAAGTAGGTTTTCAAAGTTTGCAGAAAGATTTAAACCATTTAGAAGAGTGGGCTGAGCGATGGCAGATGGAGTTTAATGTTGATAAGTGTGAGGCGCTACATTTTGGTAGGAATAATCCAAATAGGACATACATGGAAAATGGTAGGGCATTGAAGAATGCAGTAGAACAGTGTGATCTGGAAATAATGGTGCATAGCACCCTGAAGGTGGAATCTTATGTGGATAGGGTGGTGACGAATGCTTTTGGTATTTTGGCCTTGATAAACCAGAACTTTGAGTATTTGAGTTGGGATGTAATGTTAAAATTGTACAAGACATTTGTAAGGTCGAATTTGGAGTATTGCGTAAAGTTCTGGTCACAGAAATATAGTAAAGATGTCAACAAAATAGAGAGAGTACAGAGAAGATTTACTAGATTGTTGCCTGGGTTTTAGCACCTAACTTACAGGGAAATATTGAAGAAGTTAGTTTTTTTATTCTTTGGAGCGCAGAACGTTGAGTGGGGACGGTAAAGGTATATAAAATTATGAGAGGGATAGATAGAGATGACGTAGATAAGCTTTTTCCATTGAGAGGACGGGAGATTCAAACAAGAGTACATGAGTTGGGACTTACGGGTCAAAATTTAAGGGTAACATGAGGGGGAATTTCTTTACTCAGAGAGTGCTAGCTGAATGGAATGTGCTTCCAGAAGCAATTTTAGAGGCATGTTCGGTATTGTCATTTAAAGCAAAATTGTATAGGTATATGGACAAAAAATGGCGGGTTATGGGCTGAGTGCGGATCGGTGGGTTTAGGTGAGAGTAGGCGTTCGACAAGGACTAGAATGGCCGAGATGGCGTGTGTCCGTGCTGCAATTTGAATATGATTATATGGTGATGTGGCTATTATGTATGTCTGGGGAAAATAACAGTACGCGTTGACCGCTCGTGGTGTAAATCGTCTCTGTAAGGTCATCAATACGCTCCAAGAATTAAAGTCCCAACCTGTCCGACTTCTCTCCTTTGATCAGTCTACCGAGTCCGGCAACATCCTCGTTCTCCTCCTGAACTCTCATCCACTCTAACATTGCACTCCCCACACTCTCTGACCCGCTCATACCCCATTCTCCTCCTTTGCTCGCGTCCTTTTTCTCTCCCAGCACTCTCCTACAAACTCCTACAAATCTATGGTCTTTTACTCCACATCCGTTCCATTCTTCTCCGTCCTCCCACTCTCCCCCACACCCACCCCACTCTCTCCTCTCCCTAATTCCTCTCCCACCCTTTCATTCGCCCCTCTCTCTCCTTCTTTATTCTCTCTAAAACAGTCTCCGTGCTGCAATTGTAATATGGTTATATGGTTATATGGTTATGTGACTATTCTGCATGTCTGGGAAAAATAACTGTACGCGTTGACCGCTCGTGGTGTAATACGTCTCTGTATCTTCATCACTACGCTCCAAGAATTACAGTCCCAACCTGTCCTTTGATCAGTCTCCCGAGTCCGGCAACATCCTCGTTCTCCTCCTGCTCTCTCATCCATTCTTACATTGCACTCCTCAAACTCTCTGACCAACTCCTACCCCATTCTCCTCCTTTGCACGCGTCCTGTTTTTCCCCCACCACTCTCCTACAAACTCCTACAAATCTATGGCATTCTTTCTCCACATCCGTTCCATTCTTCTCCGTCCTCCCACTCTCCCCCACTCCCATCCCACTACCTATTTCCTCTCCCACCCTTTCTCTCGCCCGTCTCTCTCCGTTCTCTCTAAAACAGCCTCAGCGTTTCCTCAACTTTCTCCCTCGTCGCCATCGACTCTCACTTCAATCGTCTGCCCAATGGTTCCCGGTACCCCGGTCCTGAGGAACGTCTGTGCTGATTCCCGCTGCCCGCGCCCGTCATGGTTTTATACAACTCTGTCAGATCGCCCCTGTGCTCCAAGGAATAAAGTCTCGAATTTCCCGACCTCTCTCCATGCCTGACTCCCCCGAGTCCAACATCCTCGTGAACCTTCCAGCACAGTGGCCTTTCCTAAATCAGGGCGACCGACACTGAACAAGAGCGGCGTCACTGTACATCTGACACGTGACCTCCCGACTCCTGTACCATCATCTTCCAGAGCAGTGTACTATCTGAGACCTTGTTAAAGTCCAGGTAGATTACATCTAGTCCCCGTGCCTGATCTGTCCTTCCCAATCATATTAGCCCGGCGACTCTCTCTCGGTCTCAGGCCATCCGTATCTCTCTTCCTCCACCAACATCCACAATCTGGATCTTCGCCCTCCCTCAACTCTCCTTTCTTTCTTCGTCCTTCCCTTCCTCTCTTCCATCTCCCAGAGTGATCGACCATCTGGGATCTTGTGACAGTATTTGTCACTGTACATTTTACCAACCAATCAGGCCAAACAGGTCCTACGCAATAACTCCGATCAGTCTAATCCCCCCTGGCCCCACACCCTCATACAGAGCAGACCATTAAAGACCCTATCCATCACGCCTGTTACACTGCCCTAAACAGCCGCCCTGCTGACTTACTCCAAAGATGGAAATCTTACATGTCTACATCCATGGACACTGTCTACTGTTCTTGTTGCCTCCGTGAAGAAACCAGCATAACCAAAGACTCCCACCCGACCGTACTCACTCCCATCGGGGAGAAAGTTACGAAGGCTCGTCCCACCGGTCTCAAGGACGGCTTCTGCTCCGTTTTTACCGGATTATCGAACGGCCCCCAAGGACAACGTGGACGGAGATTCACCCTGTGTCTGACCCCAGTCGTGTGTGATCGGACCATGGGTGGGAGCATCACTCTATGTCTGACCCCAGGAATGTGTGATAGAACCGTGCGGAGGGAGATTCACCCTGTGTCTGACCCCAGTCGTGTGTGATCGGACCATGGGTGGGAGCATCACTCTGTGTCTGACACCAGGTATGTGTGATAGAACCGTGCGGAGGGAGATTCACCCTGTGTCTGACCCCAGTCGTGTGTGATCGGACCATGGGTGGGAGCATCACTCTGTGTCTGACCCCAGGAATGTGTGATGGAACCGTGCGGAGGGAGATTCACAGTGTGTCTGACTCTCACTCTGCTGTGTCCAGCTGAACCTGATGTGCTGTACGCGGAAGTTAATTTCAAGACCCTCTCGGCAACCCGAGTCCGGACAGATCGAGGTCAGTTTCAGCTTTGTTCGTTCATCCCTGATTAGGTGACGTGTCCAATCCTGTCGCGAGATCTCAGGGCAAACGTCCAGTTGACACTAATGATTCCATGTTTGAGAATAACACGGAGGGAACGGGTGAGCAATGCGAAGTGGGGGGGGGGGGAGTGGGTGGTGGATTCTCTGTTTTTACGATTTGTACGGAGTGTTGCACTCTGGGAGGGGCGGATTAGAGGTAGCGCCGTGGAATGTATTGTGGAGGGAGTGTTGTGGGAAGATGGCATGTTGTGCAGAGAAAGGCGCAATGAGGAGCAGGCGATGTGGGGAAGGGGTGGTGGAGATCAGATAGATTCGTGTTGTTGTAGTGAGGAAGCAGGACTGTGGGCGAGATGGGGAGAAGGAGCGCGATATTAAACCTTAACCCTCTCTCTCTTTTCTAACACCACTCTCTTTTCCCTTTCCCTTTCTATCACACCGTCTCCTCTCTCCCTCTAGCTCCTCTCCCTCCCTCACACTATTTCCCCTACTGTCTCCCACTGTCCCGTACTCTTCTCCCTCTCTCAATGCCCCCTCTCCCTGCGATCTCTCTTCTATCACAGTCACCGTCTCTCCCACTCTCGTTCTCCCTCTCTATCGCTCTCTCTCTGCTCACTTATATCCCCGTCAACCCCGCCAGTTCTTCCCACTTCTCTCTGTCTCGAAGTTAGCCACTCATCTCCCCTCCACGCTTTCTCTTTCTCTCCATCCATCTCTCCCGCTCCCCGGCGCTCTTCCCGCTTGCTCTTTCCCCTCTCACTGAAATTCTCTTGTTTTCGCTTCCTCCTCCCTCTCCCACTTCCGCCCGCCCTCCATCTCCCTTCTCATTCCCCTCCATTCATCTCTCACGCCTCCCAATCCGCTCCCCCGACACGGTCTGCCCCCTCTCCCTTTCTCTCCCCGTTCTTTCTCTCGCATTTTCCTGTCCAATGCCCACCGCGCTCTTCCCTCTCTATCCATCGTTTTCACGTACTCTCTGTCTCCACGTCTCTGTCCTCTCTCTCTCTCCCCGGTCGCCCCCAACCTCTCTCTCGCTACCTCATACCCTCTCTCCCTTTACTTGTCCCTCTCCCTCTTCTCTCTCTCCCCGACTCCCTCCCCCATTCCCTACCCCTCTCACTCTCTTACTAATCTGCCTGTCTCTCTCTCTCTCTCTCTCTCTCTCTCTCTCCCAGACAGTCTGAACTCCACCTACTCAGAGCTGAACATCCGGAAAAAGAAACTCCGCGTCGATGAGGACGAAGATCCTCCCATTTCCTCGGGACCCGGCGGGCTGTCAACGGCTGCACAAATAGCGATGACGTCATTCTGGAGTGGTCAGTCTCATACTCCCAAGTGTTTGTAATCCATCTGCTTGGACCACATTCTCTGTCAGCTCGTTCCATAGACTGACAACCCCCACACGGGTCCCAATTAAATCTCATTCCCCTCTCACCTTAGACCTGTGCGCTCTGGTCCTCGATTCTTCAAGTCTGTGGAAAATAGCCGTACGCATTCTCGGCTCATGGTTTCATGCGTCTTTGTGTGGTCACCCCAACACTCCAAGAATTAAATTCCCAACCTAACCGATCACTATCCATAAATTTCTCCCTCCAATCCGGCAACATCCTCATTCTCCTCATTCTATCTGCTCCACTCTCACTCCTCCATCTTCCCACACTACCCACCACTCTCTCTCTTCCCCTGTCCTACGCCAGTCGCCTCCACTACTAGGTTCCCGATTCTCCCCAACTAATCTACTACAAACGTTTCCCCATCTATTCCCCTGTTTCTCCCCATATCCCCACTTTTCCCCCTAAGCCCCACTGTCCGTCTCTCTCTCCACACCTATGCTCTCACTCTCACTTTCTCTTTACCCCACTCGTCTCGGTCTACCTCCTACCTCTCTAACACCACTCCCTCACTCATCTCTCTCCTTCCACGCAATCGACTCTCACCTCAATCCTGGGCCCTCTGGTTCCGGAAACCCCGGACCTGAGAAACGTCTGTGCTTGTTCACCCTGCCTGTGCACCTCGAGGTTTGATACAACTCTGTAAGGTCACCCCTGCGATACAAGGAATAAAATCCCGACGTGCCCGACCTCTCTCCATGCCTCACTCCCCCGAGTCAAACATACTCATAAACATTCCGGCATCGTGACCTTTCCTATATCAGAGCGACCAACACTGAACAAGAGCGGCGTCACTGTAGATCTGCAACGGGACATCCCGACTCCTGTACCATCATCTTCCAGAGCAGTGTACCATCTGAGAAATAGTTAACGTCCAGGTAGATTACATCTACTCCCCGTAACTGATCAGTCCTTCCGGAGCGAATTAGCCGGACATCTCTCCCTGGGTCTCAATCCATCCAGTATGTCTCTCACTCCTCCATTTTCCACCATCTGGATCTCCCCCCCCACCACTCTCCCTCTCTCACCTTTCCTGTTCTTTCTCCGACTCTCCCTCCCTTCCCTTCTTCCATCTCACAGAGGGATCCACCATCTGGGATCATGTGACAGTATTTGTTAACGTCAGTGTACATATTATCGACCAATCAGGACAAACAGGTCCTCCGCAAAAAAAAATCTGACTGCTCTCAGGCCATCCAGTATCTCTTACTTTTCTCCATCTTCGATCTTCAGGATCTCCCCCCTCCCTCCCTCTCTCACCGCTCATTTCTTTCTTCGTCCTTCCCTTCCTCTCTTCTATCTCCCTGAGTGTTCTACCATTTTGTACCCAGTAAAAATATTTGTTGAATTCAGTGTGCATTTTATCTATTAATCAGGTCCTCCGCAAAAATATCGGTAAATCTAATCTCCCCTGGCCCCACCCCCTTATACAAAGCAGCCCTACAATAGGTCATTGAATTCCCTATCCATCACGCCTGGTACATTGCCCTAACCAGCCGTCCTGCTCTCTTACTCCAAAGATGGAAACCTGACACTTTCACTCCGTGGACATTTCCTTCTGTCTCCGTGAAGCAGCCAGCATAACCATAGACCCCCATCCAACCCAGCCGGACTCCGTCCCATCGGGGAGAAAGGTACTAAAGCTCGTCCCACCAGTCTGAAGGACGGCTTCTGGCCCGTATCTATCGGATTATCGAACGGCCCCCTGGGACGATCAGATGGAGTCCTGACCTCACGATCTACCTCGTCCTGGCCCCTTGCATTTTATAGCCTGCCGGCACTGCCCTCTCTCTGTAACTGTGACTCTTTATACTGTAGGACCTCTCCTGATCGTGATCTATATAGAAACATTCAAACATAGAAAACATACAGCACATTACAAGCTCTTCGGCCAAAAAGTTGAAGCGAACACGTCCCTACCTTCTAACTACCAAGGCTTTACCCAGAACCCTCTATTTTTCTAAGCTCGATGTAGCCATCCATGAGTCCTTTGATAGAGCCTATCGGTTTCGCCTCTACCACCGCTTCCTGCAGCCTCACCACACTCTGAGTAAAAAAAAAGCTTACCCCGACACCTCCTCTGTACCTACTTCCAAGCACCTTAAAAGCATGTCCTTTTCTGCGAGCGATTTCAGTCCTGAGAAAAAGCTTCTGACTATCCACACGATCCATGCCTCTCCTCATCTTGTGCACCTCAAATCTGGTCACCTCTCATCCTCCGTCAATAGGTTGTATTCTCATAATGCATGCTCTCAAATCAAATAAACATTCTTGTCAATCTCCTCTGCACCCTTTCTATGGATTCCACGTCTTTTCTACAACGAGGCGACTAGATCTGAGCACAGTACTCCAAGTAGGGTATGTCCAGGATCCTATATAGCTGCAACATTACCTCTCGGCTCCTAAATTAAATTCCACGATTAACTAAGGCCAAAATAAACGTACGCCTTCTTAATCACAGAGTCAACCTGCGCATCTGCTTTGAGCTAGGTCCCCAAGATCCCTCTGATTCTCCACTCTGCCCAGAATCTTACCATTAGTACTGTAATCTGCCCTACCAACGTGAACCACTTCACACTTAGCTGGGTTGAACTCCATATGTCATTTCTTAGCCCGGTTTTGCACCCTATCAATGTCCCGCTGTAACCTCTGACAGCCCTCTAACTATCTACAACAACTCCAAACATTGTGTCATCAAACTTACGAACCCAGCCCTCCACATCTTCATCTAGTTCACTTATAAAAGTCACGAAGAATAAGGGTCCCAGAACAGATCCCACATGCACTCCACTGGTGACCGATTTCCGTGCAGAATATGACCGGTCTCCACCCACTCTTTGCCTTCTGTGGCAAGCCAGGTCTGGGTCCACAAAGCAATACCCCCTTTGATCCCATTTCTCCTTACTTTCTCAGTAAGACTGGCAAGGGCTACCTTATCAAATGCCTTACTGAGATACATATACGCTACATCTACTGCTCTTCCTTCGACAATGTGTTTAGTCTCATCCTCACAAATATTCAATCAGGCTCGTCAAGCATACCTGCCCTTGACAAAGCCATACTGGCTATTGCTAATCATATTATAGCTCTCCGAACCCATCATTGCACAGTAGGTGATTCAGTGAAAACACTTTTCAATTCCCAGATCGGGACCAATACCTCTAGCCACTGAGTTCAAGTGTTTCCACTGATCCGCAGACGAGTCCAGATTAAATTTGAACAAATAGGTCACCATACTGAATGTGAGAGGACTTCAGTGTAAATGTACCATATTGCGTTCAGTCTTTCAAATGAAAGCATGTGTCTGAAGGTCGGAAATAACAGAGGGAAATGGGAACGAGCTGATGAAGAAGGGAAAGCAATATTGTGGAGAGCGGAGAAGACTAGCCAGGAATTCAGTGGGGCGTAGATCAGTTACAGATATGGTTTGGAGACCTGGCAGATAGAGGTTAACCGGTTAAAACCTAAAATGTTGGGCCTTGGTAAATCAAATGAAAGAAGTGACACACAATCAAAGCCAAGACCCTAAACATTGTTGGAACATAGAGACGTAGAGAATCTACAGCACAATACAACCCTTCAGATTAGAATGCTGTGCCGAACAACTTTAGATGGTCAGAGGATCTTGGGATCCATGTTCATAACTCCCTGAACATGGCTGCACAGTTTTATCAAGGCCCTTGACATTTTAGGCCACACTTTGAGGACAGTGTCCAGTTCCAGTCGCCTCACTATAGAAAGGATGTGGAAGCATTGGAAGGGGTACAGAGGAGACTTACCAGGATGAATCCTAGTTTAGAGAGTGTGCATTATGATCGGAGATTAAGGGAGCAAAGTCTTTACTCTCTGGAGCGAAGGAAGATGAGAGGATACATGGTAGATGATACAGGAAATTGACAAGAATTGATAGAGTGGAGAGTGAACGCTACTTTCCTAGGGAACCACAGCTCAATATAACAGGACATGGCTTGAAGGTAAGGGGTGGGAAGTTCAAGGGGGATATTAGATGAAGGTTTTTTTTACTCAGAGAGTGGCTGGTGCGTGGATTGCACTGCCTGAGTCAGTGGAGGAGGCAGATACAATAGTGAAATTTAAGAGAATACTAGACAGGTATATGGAGGAACTTAATGTGTTGAATTACATGGGAGGCAGTGTTTAAGGGTCAACACAGCATTGTGGGCTAAAGGGCATCAACTGCTCTTCCTTCACCAATGTGTTTAGTCGCGTCCCCACAAAAATTCAATCTGTCTCGTAAGGCACGATCTGCCATTTACAAATCCATGCTGACAACTCCTAAACTGAGTATACCTCTCTAACTGTTCATAAATCCTGCCTTCCAGGATCTTCTCCATCAGCTGAGGTAAGACTCACTGGTCTATAATTTCCTGGGTTATCTCTTGTCCCATTTTTGAATAAAGGAACAACATTCACAACCTTCCAATCCTCCGGACCCTCCCACGTCTCCACTGATGATGCATAGATCATTGCCAGAGCCTCAGCAATCTCTTTCCTCCCCTCCCATGGTTGCCTGGGGTATGTTTCGTCCGGTACCGATGACTTATCCAATGTGATGCTCTCGCAATGCTCCACTAGATCCTCTTTCTCAACATCTACATGCTCAGGCCTTGCAGCTTCCTGCAAGTCATCACGACAGTCACTAAGATACTGAAGTAACGTATTCATTAAGTATCTCATATTGTCTTATTAAATACTTATTGTGATCTTATGGTCGTATGGTATCTCCACAGCTGCGCAGGAACAGGAGTCGAAAGTGAAGATTGGAAAAACAGCCTACCGACTTATCTGCATAATCTGCCTAGTTACGTCCGCCCTCATCGTGACAGTGGCCGGTCTCTCGATCCATGGTGAGTGGAACGGTCTCCGAGTGGAGTCAGACCGTAAAAAAAGAGAGTGGAATATATAGAGATTGTAAAACACAACAGTGAAACCAACACCCGCCTTACCGTAACACCGAAGGAAGAAGGCAGTGTACATGAAGATTA
Organism: Hypanus sabinus; assembly: GCF_030144855.1. Lineage (NCBI taxonomy): Eukaryota > Metazoa > Chordata > Chondrichthyes > Myliobatiformes > Dasyatidae > Hypanus > Hypanus sabinus. Next base: position 95,590 of record NW_026779354.1, on the reverse strand, counting down.
GGAAGCCAGAAAGAGATGTATCTATTGAGGAAAGCAGTTTAGAAAGAAAAGAGATGAAGAAGTCGCTGTCGACAGAAGGAAGCAAGAGAAGGCCTTGGCGAATAGTGTAAAGGAAAACAAGGCATTCTTCAATTATGTGAAAAACAAAAGGATGACAGGATTGAAGGCAGGAGCGATTAGAGATAAAGGTGGGAACATGTGCCTGGAGACTGTGGAAGTGAGCGAGGTTCTCAATGAATACTTCTCTTCTGTATTCACAAATGAGAGGGAAATTGATGACGGTGAAGACAATATGAGGGAGCTTGATGTTCTGGAGTATGCTGATATTAGGGGAGAGGAGCTGTTGTAGTTGATTAAATACATTCAGACGGATAAGTCACAGGAGCCTAAAAGAATATTCCCCAGGCTGCTTCACGAGGGGAGAGAAGAGATTGTTGATCACCTGGGTAGAATCGTTATGTCCGCGCTGTCCGAGGGAATGGTCCGGCAGGAAGGGAGGGAGGCACATTTTTCCCTCCTGTTCAAATAAGTAGGTAGGGATAGTCCGGATAATTATAACCCAGTGAGCCTTCCGTCCGTGGTGGAAAAGCTGTTGGAAAAGATTCTTAGGGATAACACCAATGGGCATTTAGAGATCATGGTCTGAACAGGGACAGTCATCAAGGCTTTGTGAAGTGCAGATCGTGTCTAACAATCCTGATAGAATCCTTTGAGGAGGTGAAAAGGCATACAGATGAGGGTAGAGCAGAGAATGTGATATACATGGAATTGAGTGAGGCATTTGACAAAGTTCCACACGGTGGAGCTTAATTTGAAATTCAGAAGGCATGGGATCCAGGGAAGCTTGGCCAGTTGTATTCACAATTGGCTTGCCTGGAGAAAGCAGAGTATCGTGCTGGAGGGAACACATTCGGATTGGAGGTCCGTGACTAGCGGTGTTCCTCAAGGATCGGTTCTAGTACCTCTGTTTTTCGTGATTTTTATGAACGACATGGATTGGGGGGTAGAATGGTGGGTGGTAAGATTGGAGATGACACAAAGTTTGGTGGTCTTGTGGATAGCGTTAAGGATTGTCGATGATTACAGAGAGAATTTGATGGGATGCAGAAGTGGGCTGAGATGTGGCAGGTGGAGTTTAACCCGGAAAGGTTTGGGGTGGTACACTTTGGAAGGGCAAACTCCAAGTCAGAGTGCAGAGTAAATGGTAGGATACTGGGCAGTGTGGTGGAGCAGAGGGAACTGGGGGTACGTGTCCACAGATCCCTGAAATTTGCCTCACAGGTAGACAGTGTAGTTAAATCGATTTTGGTTGTTAGCTTTCATAAGTCGAGGGACAGAGTTTAAAAGTAGCGATACAATGATGCAGCTCCATAAAGCTCTGGTTAGACCACACCTGGAGTACTGGTGTCCCGTTCTGATATCCGCACTGTAAGACGGTTGTGGAAGCGTTAGAAAAGGTACAGAGGAGATTTACCAGGATGTTTCCTGGTTTAGAGTGTATGCATTATGATTCGAGATTAAGGGAGCTAGGGTTTTACTCTTTGGAGGGAAGGAGGATGAGACAAGACAAGATAGAGGTCTACAAGATATTAAGAGGAAAAGAGTGGACAGAGTGGACAGACAGCACGTCAAACCGTGATACAAACACGGCCTTTACCGTAGCACAATCAGGTCTCATGCTGTCACCGACACGCCATTCGCTGTCACGTCAACAATGATGTTAAAGTTGCACAGTCACGACCTTCAATGAGATGCAGATTCACTCCTAACCGCGACACTGACACGACCATCGCTGTGACCCACATGTAGCTGTCACACTGACCGCAACGTCCCCTCACTGTAATATTGACATGTCCCTGACCGTCTCACTGATTAAATTTCTCACGCGACACCGAAAGACACCTCACGGTGACACCGACACGCTCTTCACTGTGACACTGAGGTACCGTACACCGTGACACCTTCACGGAGCTCAGAGCGATCCGCTCTGCACCGCATCGTGACAAAGACTCACACGCCACTGTATCACCTCTTACTGAGACAGGATCACCCCTCAACATAACGCCGATGCATTGCTCACTGAGGCAATTACCCACACCTCACTCTGACATAGGCAAACCCCTTAACAAATACCGAGAGCTAAATTCACACTGAACACAGTGACATCGACGTGCAACTCTTCATTGCACCGACACACACCTCAGCGTGTCGCTCTCACACACACCGTGGCCATGACATGACTCTCACATTGTTCCTGACGTAACCTTCTCTTTGCGACCAGCACGCACCTCACCATGACACCTGGAAACGTCATTGTCAATTCCCGCCGGGGCATTGAAACTCCTATCACACTGACACCGACAGGCTCTTCACAGCAACTCGGACATGCCGCGCACGACACTGACGCAGACCCCCCCCCCCCCCCCCACGGTAACAACAACAACACCTTCACCGGGACATTGATATACCCGTCAGAGTAACACAAACACGCCCCTCAAGGTGGCGCCGTTTCCTCTCACTGCACCACGAGCACATCCTTCACTGTGACACCCTTCACCGTGACCCTGACACAACACTCTCTGTGACCTGTTCTTATGCGTGACGCTGACTCACGTGTCACTGTAAACTCTTAACATTCTTTACCATCTCTCTCAGTGTCACAGATTCGTCAGTCGAACGAAAGATGTCACCGGAACTCTAATCTGCCCGATCGTAAAGGAATGCAGAGCGATCTCCGTCACCGGTTCACCGAGATGGAAACGAAGTTCAGATCTGTCAACGAAACCAAGGCTCGAATCTGTGAATTGTTGACCAGCAGAAGAGGTGAGGCATCATCCCCCTCTTTCACCCGCTCCTCGTCACATGGCAGGCATGGAGAGAGGAAGCGTCACTGTGCTTGACATTGGGAGTGTGTGTGAAGAGATGGTGTGGAGGGTGATTCACTCTGTGTTTGTCCCGGTGAGTGTGTGATGGGGCTGCGTGGAGGAACTTTCACTCTATCACTGAATCTAGGAGAGTGTGATGGGACGTTGCGATGTGGATCCACTCTGTGTCAGACCATGGGATTGTGAGACGTAACATTACAGTTTCGCTCTGTATCTGACTCGGGGATTCTGAGATCGATCGGTATGGTTCCAGCTACAATCTGTGTCTGACAGCGGGATCGTCTGATGGGAAGTGCCCAGAGAGATTCACCCTTTGTCTGAACTCTGAAGGGTGTTCTGGGACCGTGGACACAGAGTTTCACTATGTGTGACGGGACGGTACAGAGGGGGATTCACTTTGTGTCTGACTCCGGGAGTGAGTGATAGGATGGTGCAGAGGGAGGTTTACTCAGTGTGTTTCTCGTAGAGGGGGTAATGGGATCGTACTGAGAGAGAGCGTTTGTGCCTCACTCGAAGAGTTTATGATTGGATAGTGCAGTGGAACCTTCATTCTATGTGACACCGGATTCTGTCATTGGATGTTGTGGAGGGAGTCTGACCCCGTGAGTGAACCTCACTTTGTGTGTGAACACAGGGAGGTGTTGTGAGACGGTACAGACAGAGCTTCATTCTGCGACTCGCCAGAGAGTGCGATGTGACTTAAGGAGGGGGACTCGTGTTAGACTTGAACTGTGTGATAAAACCGTGAGGTGGCAGCTTCCCTCAGTGTCTGACAGTCTGCTCTGTGGTGTGTTTGGAAGCTGTAGAGGGAGAATCACTCTCCATCGGACATATGCCATGTGTGCAGAGGGAGTTTCTTTCTGTGTCTTACCGCTGAAGTGTGTGGTGGGGCCGTGGAGAGGGAGAGATTCACATTGTGTCTGGCAAGGCTGTGTGTGATTGGACTCTGTGGAGGGATATAAATTTTACCGGCTGACCCAGGGATTGTGTGAGGGGTGGTGTGGAGTGTGTGATCAGACAGAGTGGAGGGATATTCACACTGTGTCTGACCCCGGTAGTGTGTGATTTGACAGTGCGGCGGGAGATTCACTCTGTGTCTGACCCCGGGAGGGTGTGATGTGACGGTGTGGAGGGAGATTCCCTCAGTGTCCGACCCCGGGAGTGTGTGATGGGACGGGGTGGAGGGATATTCACTCTGTGTCTGACCCTGGGAGTGTGTGATGGGACAGTGTGGAGGGAGATTCACTCTGTGTCTGACCCCGGGAGTGTGTGACAGGACGGTGCGGAGGGAGATTCACTCTGTGTCTGACCTTGGGTGTGTGTGATGGGACGGTGTGGAGGGATATTCAGTCTGTGTCTGACCCTGGGAGAGTGTGATCAGACAGAGTGGAGGGATATTCACTCTGTGTCTGACCCCGGGAGTGTGTGATGGGACGGTGTGGAGGGAGATTCACTCTGTGTCTGACCCCGGGAGTGTGTGATGGGACTGTGTGGAGGGAGATTCACTCTGTGTCTGACCCCGGGAGAGTGTGATCAGACAGAGTGGAGGGATATTCACTCTGTGTCTGACCCCGGGAGAGTGTGATGAGATGGTCTGCAAGGAGTAACACGCAGAATCTGAACCCGTAAGAATGTGACACAGGAAATGCGTGATGTGGCTTTGTAGAAGGTGCTAAACTCTGTGTGTGACTCCTAATGTGTGTGTTCGGACAGTGTGGACGGGAGCCTCACTTCACATCGGACCCCGGGAGTGAATGAAAGGCAGTGTGCTGGGAGCTTCGCTGCACGTCTGACCACGGGGGTCTGTGACGGGTTCGTGGAGAAAGAGAGTCAATCTGTTCCTGACCGTGTGAGTGTGTGATCGGATCGTGTGCAGGGAACTTAAACCTGTGTCTATAGGGGATGGGTGAGCGCTTCTAAATTGGGTGGGGGGGGGGGCGGGTAGTCGCGTGTGTGTCTGACACCCGGAAAGTTGACGCGTGCCTGAATGGAGTTCCGCTCTGTGTCAAATATCAGTGGTGTGTAATAGGACGGTGCGGAGGAAGATTCACTCTGTATCTGTCCGCAAGAGCGTATCATTTGACAGTGAGCAGCGTGCAGTCTGAAACCAGAGAGAGCTTCACTGTTTGTGTCTGACCCCGGGGGTGTGCAATGGGAGAGTGTGGAGGGAGATTCACTCTGTGTCCGGCCCAGAGGCTGCGTGACGAGGCGCAGTGGAGTGACCTTCACTGCCTGTTTGATCTAGGGGTCTGTGATGGGACGGTGTGGAGGAAGCATCGGTCTGATTCTGACACACCGAGTGAGTGATGGGACGGTTTGGAGCGAGCATCGATTTGGGAGTGTTCCTTCGGTGGGGTTGAAGTAGCTTCAATAGGTACCAGTCGGCAGATTCTGTGTCTCTCCCCGTGCGTGTGCGATAGACAGAGTGGTACGGAAATCACTCTGTGTCTTGACACCGGAAGTGCGTGATGGGTGGTTTGGTGGGAACTTCACTACGCCTGAACCTTGTAACTTGTCCGATAGTGCGGTGTTGGTGGAGATTCACTCTGTTCCTGACCTGTGTGTCAGCCGGGTGTGTCACAGTTCATTGTTCCTGATTTTCAGAGCAAACGTGTTCCGAGGACTGGGTCACAAATAAAGACCGGTGTTATTACGTCTCCACGTTTGAAACATCTTTCCGCCAAGCGAGACAAGAATGTTCAAACCGTGATTCAAGGCTGCTGGAAATCAATACAAGGGATGAAGCGGTATGTGTCACAGCAGGGGAAGATCCCACAGTAACACAGGGATCGTCACACACCAGCGGGGTCAGATACAGAGCGAATCTCCCTCCATACCGTCCCATCACACTCCCCCCGTGGTCAGACACAGAGTGACGCTCCCTCCACACCGTCCCAACACACACTCCCGGGGTCAGACACAGAGTGACTCTCCCTGCACACCGTCCCAACACACTCTCCCGTGTTCAGACTCAGAGTGAACCAACCATAACAGATTCCTGTTGAAATCAACGGACAGAAGCTACGTAGATATTTTTCAATTTTGGCATTAATGAAATAAATTTATTTTTCCAGAGCTTTGTATCGCAAAGAGTTTTGTATCTGACTTATGCATACTGGATTGGAAAATGCGAAGTAGGGTGAGATTTGGACTGATCTCTGGGGTGGGGGATGGGGTTTGCTTACTGAATGAAGTGGATTTGTGGGAACAGGGCGGGGCTTTGGGATTTGTTTGTAGACTGACGTAGGTATAGGATTGTGTAATTCAATGGGGTGGGATGGTACAATGGGAACATTTTGGGGCCGACACCTGTCTGCAGGGGAAGGACAGGACAGTGGGAATATTTCGGAAACTGTCAAGTGGCCGTGTGGAGAGATCAGTACACAGGAATCATTCTGGTCCTGACGCATGTCGCTGAAGAAAGCGCGGTGCAGTGGGGTTATTTTGAAGATATTCGCCGGGCTGTGAGAAGAACGAGCAACAGTGTGATTAGTTTAGTGAGTGACTTAGATTTGAGGGGCGGTAGAAGGAAAACTGGATCAGTTTGGAGACCGATACAGGGCGGCGGTACGTAATGTGTTAACGGGATTAATTTGCGAACTGACGCAAGGATGTGGGAGAGAGGGTGTCAAGTGTTATAAGCCCGGAGGTGGACCAGAGGCTGAGGGGAGAGCGCGGTGTAGTGGGATATGTTAGGAGACAGACAGGAAGCACTTGGTAGAGGGAGGGGCAACGGGATTAATCTGGCTCCGGCACAGAGAGCAACAGTGGGATTCATTTCTGGACAGACATAGGTCTGTGGGGAGACAGTGGGATAGTGGGCTTTGTTCGGGGACTCAGATCAGAATGGAGGGAAGCGGGTGGACCCGTTCGATTCGTATGGGGACTGACGGAGGACTGATGTGAGGAAGCGGTTCGGTGGGATTAGATGGGGGAACAAAGGGCTGTCGGGAGACATTGGAACTGGGTATTTGTCTGTGTACTGGCACGGGGCGGTGGGGAGAGAGGGGTTGAATGGGATGAGTTTGGAGACTGACACAGGCTGTTAGGAGAGAGTGAATTCATGGGATGATCTTGGGGACGGTCTCGGCTCGGGTTCTCTGCTGGAGCTGTTTTGTCTCTGTTGAAATTGTTTAACCCTCTTGGACAGGAATGTGAGCTTGGGCCTCCTGCACAATCAGTCCCCGGGGAGATCCGACTGCATAGACTGCGAGTCGTACGTAGGAGATCGCCCTTGCGATCGTGATCACCGTTTCATCTGCGAGAAGTCGGCACCTTTGCTACCGGATATTCCTGAAATGATCCAGGGTCTCTGTCAACAGCCAGTGAAGTCGACATGAATCAAGTGACTACCCCCATTTTCTCCTCCTTCTCTCTCCTTCACTTTCACTCCTAAATCCTTTCAAGTTTCCTCCTCACGCTCTCAACCCCTTCTTCCTACTGCATCTGCTCCTCTTGTCGCCATCATATTCTCCCCACCTCTTCCTCTTCGATCTCGGCATTCCTCCCCGTTCCGCTCTTCCCCGCTCCCTCTCCCTTTCTCTCTGCCCTAGCCTCCGCTTCTTTCCCCGACCTTTCTCGGCCCGCACTTTCTCTGCACCCTCTGCCCACCTCTTACACCTCTCTGCCCCTTCTTCCTACTCCATCTCATCCTCTTTTCACCATCATATTCTCCCTACCAGACACCGACATCGTCCTCTTCGTTCTTGCCATTCCTCCCCGTCCCGTTCTTCCCCGCTCCCTCTCCCTTTCTCTCTGCCCTAGCCTCCCCTTCTTTCCCCGACCTTTCTCCGCCCGCACTTTCTCTGCACCCTCTGCCCACCTCTTACACCTCTCTGCCCCTTCTTCCTACTCCATCTCATCCTCTTTTCACCATCATATTCTCCCTACCAGACACCGACATCGTCCTCTTCGTTCTTGCCATTCCTCCCCGTCCCGCTCTTCCCCGCTCCCTCTACCTTTCTCTCTGCCCTCACCTCCCCTTATTTCCCCGACCTTTCTCCGCCCGCACTTTCTCTGCCCCCTCTGCCTGCCTACCTCTGACCTCTCTCCCCTTCCCTCCGCCAGGCACTCTGTATCTCCCCTCCCCGGTCACTCTGAACCCTCCGTCTCCCTGATCTCTCTCTCTCTCTCTCTCTCTCTCTCTCTCTCTCTCTCTCTCTCTTTCTGTTTTCCCCTCACTCTCACCTCAATCCTGTGCGGTCTGGATCTCGACAACCCAACCCTGGGTGAAAGTCTGTGCGCATTCCCTCTGTCTGTGTTCCTCTCGAGTTTATGGAACTCTGTAAGGTTATAACTACGCTCCAGGGAATACAGTCCCAACACTCCTTCCCTCCCACCACAACTCAGTGCTCCGAGTTTCGGCAATATCCCCGTAGATCTCCCTGTACAATATATCGAGTTCAATGGCATTTTTCCTGAAGCAGGGCGGCCTCACCGACGTCTTGTCCCACGGCAACGTGACGTCCCGACTCCTGTACTCAGTGTGACTGGTGAAGACCAGCGGGGCAATTGTCCTGTCCACCCTATCGGATGTTTTCCACAGTAATCTATTTCAATTATTATCTGAATCTTATAAGTCCCGAAATTTGTTCTTTTGAAGCATCAGTACGGTGCAAAGATGTACAATTAATGTAAATTACAAATATTAATAAACAGCGCAAAAATGTCGAGTTCTTGCTGATGCATTGAAAGATGTGATGGCGCAGGGGAAGAAGCTGTTCCTGAATCGCTGTGTGTGGGTGTTCTGTCTCCCAGACCTGTAAAATAATCCTCCAGTAATACGAATCCCAATCCCGTTATAATTCCCGTTAGCCCTCTCTAACGTCTCACATCCCCTGTGAGATAAGCGACCGAGACTTGCTCACAATACTCCAAATGTGACCTCAGCAGTGACGTATTAAACCTGAGAATGACGTCAATGTTTTTACGTCCCAGTCCTCTCGAAATGAATGCTGTCATCGCATTTGCTTCCTCACCGCCGGCTTAAGCTGCAGGTTAAACTTCTGGGAAAGCTGCACGAAGTCTCCCAAATCCCTCTGCACCGCAGATTGTTTTTAACCCTTACACACTGTGCCGGGCATGTTTGACCCGTTTTGACATTTTACAACAGTTAAAACACCCTGAAGGTTTATACTTCTGCAGGTGCTACAGATGTTTGCACATTGAGGCTGCGCCGGATCGAATTTGACCCGCAAATATTGAAGCGTATTTTGGATCTCTGAAAAATTAATTAAATATTAATCACTCATTTATTAACGTCAAATCGGCTATTCATACGTACTAAATAGATCTGCGGTTCAAACTTTTGTGAAATCACTTTTTATGAGGGGATTTTTGGGCCGGCTGAATATTGACCCAGACCATTCTGTGAAGATATAGAATATGAACAGGTTGCCTGGGTTAAAAAAATCCCTCCCTTCTGAAAATATTGTGCGATTTTATGTCTTTTTAAAATAAAAAAAAAATATGCCCATTCGATTCCCGGCACTGTATTCAATCTGCCGCGTATATTCCCATTCTTCTGATCTCTGAGCGCTTCTGCAGCACCCCTTGCTTCCTCAGCACAGCCTGTCACTCGGTAACGTTGCTACCGACTGTGGTTTCCGGATGAGGGAGTCTATCATCCCGTTGCAGCGGGACGGATCCCAGCCCGGGATATGGAGTCGGTGATTAAAACTGGGAGCACGTGCACGATGAATAATCCACATCCTGTCACGCGCACTTACAGTATCCGGGACAGAATTCCAGAGAACTGGAATGGCGGAGACAACTGGGGATTGCTGAGAGGGGAGAGTGGAGGACGGAGGGGTTTAGATCTGCTATTGACTTGAGTACTGTGTGGTGCGATTGTGCGGGTTTTGAGCTGGGGAGTGGCAGTTGAACTAAACAATATCTGAACGGTGAGAGTGTGAAGGAATGGGGAACAGGGAATTTACTCTGTGTCTGTACCAGAAAGTATGTGATGGGACAGTGTCGACGTAGCATCACGTGTTTTATCACAGGGGTCTGCCATGGGACGGTGTGGAGGGAACTGCATTCTGTGTCTGCTCCGGTAAGTGTGTAATGGGACGGTGTGGAGGGATCTTCACACTGTGTTGCATCCCGGGAGTGTGTTTTAGCACGGCGTGCAGGGAGACGCACTCTGTGTCTGACCCCAACAGTGTGTGACGGGACAGTGTGGAGGGACATTCAGTCTCTCTCTGACTCCAGAAATGCGCTATACGACTGTGAGTGGGAGCTTCACTCCTTATCCAAAAATTTGGGACAGCGCGGAGGGAGCTTCACTCCTTGTCTGACCCGGAACTTGTGTGATGTAATGTTGGTGAGGGAGCTTCACTCAGCGTCTGACTCCGGTTGTGTATGATGTGATGGTATGGGTAAGTCTAGCTCAGTGTCTGACTAACGGTGTCAGAGACTCATATATATTTCCCCTTGGGACACCTCCAATCAGAGTTCGGGTGCAAGGAAATGTCTACATTATAAATCAGTGCAACGCGCTTATTTGACCAACAACCGATCCGCAAGGCGGGTTCATCAGCAAGAGAAATCAAAGATAGAAACATAGGAGCATGGAAAACCTACAGCTCAATGCAGGCCCTTCGGCCCACAATGTTGTCCCGAACACGTCCTCACCTTAGAAATTACCCAGGCTTACCTATAGCTCTCTATTTTTCTAAGCCCCATGTACCTATCCAAAAGCCTATTAAAAGACCCTATCGAATTCGCCTCCACCACCGTTGCCGACAGCCCATTCCACGCACTCACCACTCTCTGAGTAAAAGACTTACCCCTGACATCTCCTCTGTACCTACTCCCCATCACCTTAAACCTGTGTCCTCTTGTGGCAACCATTCAGCCCTGGGAAAAAGTGATGACAAAGCCATGAGATACAAGGTAATTATGGAAAAGTTTGTTTTTGACCTCATGATTAGTTTCCAAATTGACACCAACTTTATTGGAGTCCGGAATGATCTGCCAAATGTGGATTCGGCCAGGCTTTTTATTCTGGCAAAGATATACCTGCTAAGTTGGAGCCGAAGCGCTGTTTAACCTCAGTGCGGAAGGGAAGGGTCCGCACTTTAATAATGGGAGGTGTTGAAGGAGAGAGGGATTTCAATGTCGAGATTTGGGGTTCACACTCTGTTGATGGGGGAGAGAGCGGGGAAACCAAAGGGCGGAGCAGATAGGAGTTGGGATTGGGTTTGACGTTTCGGAGATTCCTGATTAATTTCTGGACGCTTCGCTGAAGGACGTGTGCGGGGACTTTGGAGAGGATACAGAAGGGATTTATTCGGATGCTGCCCGGAATAGAGAGCACAATCCATAAGCAGTGGACGGAATTGTTGGTTTCTTCTTTCATTGAGGTGAGGGTGGCAACTTCAAGGGAGATTAGGTCGGCAAGTTTTTTATTCACACAAAAACTAATGGAAGTTTGGACTGTGTTACCAGAGACGGTGATGAGGCAGATCGATAGAGGCGTTTCGCTGGCTCTTTGACAGACAAGTGGATATACAGGGAATTTATAGAGATGGACCTGTGACGGCAGATGTGATTTAGGTTAATTGGTATATCACAACATTGCGGGCCGAAGGGTCTCAACTGTTCGGTAATTTACGTTCACTGCTCTACAGGAGGTCAGGGAGAGTTTTGAACTCATGGGATGGAAAACGCAGGGGGCGGGGTAGATGCAGGAATATGACGCTGCATTGCGAAACTAAGGGAACGACCTCTCGACATAGTCAGTGAAAGAGTCACACAGCCCTCACTACAACACAGACACCCACCCCTCTCACCGTGACACCGACACAGCACTCAACGGGACACGAACTCAACGCCCAACGTTACCGACACACCGTCACGCCCTTCATGGTAGCAGGGCACAATCCCCCCGTATGCATAATCCCCTCGCTCTCCAGCACTACTCCTGTCTCCGTCACAGACTGCATCCTTTACATTACTCCCGTTCAGGTCACATTCCCTCCCTTTCAAGCTGCCCCGTCTTCGTGACACACTCCCTCTCTGCACACATCACCGTCTCCGTCAACTCCTGTCTTCCCACCGCAACAACCCGTCCCGGTGCCCCGCTGGATCCCCGAAATGTGCAGTGAGATTGGTCTGGAGAATGACACGGGGCCGTGAAGAGAGAGTGAGAGCGATGCACTGGGAAATGTTCGAAAGAAATCCCGGGGTTGTCTGCTGGATCTATTTTGCTTCTGTTCAGATTGTTCAACACTTTTGATAGGAAATGTCGTGTACAAGATGATTTCTGGAAAGTCCGAATGCAGTGAATGCAAATCGTCCAGGAAGAGTTCCTCTTGATGTGATAAACACAATTTCATCTGCGAGACGGTGGAGCGGTAGTGTCCCTGAGGGGGCTGTCTGAGTCTACATCGCTCTGCAGAGTCTGGCCACCCAAGGCGTTGACGACTCCACATCAGGCGGTGATGCGACTGGACAGAGCGCCCCCAAGCGGACATCCATGGAAAATTGAGACCAAATTGTATCAAACTCATGACATGACAATACTGTACCTTCTTCCTGACACATTTCCTCTCTGCACAAATCACCGTCTCCGTTATCTCCTGTCTTCCAACCACCACTGCCCATCTCGGTGCCCCGATGTATCCCCTGAGATTAGTCTGGATAATGACGCGGGGTCGTGGAGAGTGATCGGTGTAGTGAGAATAGTTTGGAGACTGACGTGGGGCTGCGTGGAGATTGCAGTATATTGAGATTAGTTTAGAGACCGACACTGGCTGTGGAGAGAGTGGAGTAGTGGGAATATGTCCAAAAAAACTCTTGGGCTTGCCAACTGGATCTATTTTGCTTCGGTTGAGATTGTCTAACACTGTTTAATGGGAAAGTGGCCTCTAATGTTATCTACTCTGGAAAGTTCGAATGCACAGAGTGCAAATCGACCATGAAGAGTTCGTCTTGCAATCCTGATAAACAGCGTTTCAACTACGAGACGGAGGGAGCGGTGGTGCCCTTGACGGGACTGGCTGAGTCTACATCCCTCTGAAGTCCCTGGCCACCCTCGGCGTCATCGACTCCACACCAGGCGGTGACGCGACTGGACAGAGCGCCCCCCAGCGGACATCCATAGATATTTACTCGCGTTCAATGAGAGACCAAATCGTCACAAATTACTGACGTCACAATAATTTCTGTGGCCCGGGAGTTATGGATGGTGTCAACCCAAGTGCAGAGTCAGGTCTGGAATTAACTCAGACTTAGACTCAAAATAAACGACGGCAGTAACTGCATCCGAAGTGTCAATCACAACCCACAGTGCTAGAAATAGATCTCCTACGGTTGAGCACTGAGTGCTCAGCACAATCCATTTAATTACAGACATTCCAGAAAGGATTGTGATAGGCAGAAATTTGCATTCCGAGTCTTAAAGTGTAAGTGACAGGGAAACACACTCCAAACGTGGCCTCAGAAGAGCCTGAAAATTAAATCCTTGCCCGGGAAATGAAAGCGAACCTTTTGTTAGCCTTCCACTCTGCCGACACCTTGTCCACTCCAGCCTGTTGGTGTCAAAGGTTTTCAATGCCCAACTAGAAACACATTCGGAACCCGATGCCTTTCGAGGGTTCACCCACCTGAAGGATGATTCTTACATCGGCCGAGAAATTACAGGTTACATAAGAGAAGGGGGCGAGCAGAGCCGAATATGGTGCCCCTCTCTAACGTCTTTTTTTAAATGCAACGAGACTTTTCAACTCGTGTAGTTACTCAACTGCAACCCCCTTCGTCTCCGTCATCTCCTCCCCTCCCCCGACATCAGAACCGGTCCCCTCCACTAACATCCTCCCCGACTCCATGACTCCCCCCTCCTGTGCACCGCTACACATGTCAGTTGTGCCTACTTCTCCTCCTCAACCCCGCCCCCGTCTCTGTCAGTCCCTCCCTCTTCCCCACTCTCGGTTCCAGTCACTCTGTCCCTTCCAATCAACATTGCCCATCTCCATGACCCCCTCGCTCTTCTACACACCGTCAGTCTCTGTCACCACCAGCAGTGCCAGCACCCTACCCTGTCTCCTTCAGCCCCTTTCTCCCCTACGACTCCCCTCGTCGCCAACCCCGTTCCCCGTCGACCAACCTCGCCACAGTCAGACAGGACATCCTCAACGTCACCACCCTCCCCCGTTGTATTCATACCTTCCCTTCCACACACCTCGTCTCCATTACTGTTTTATCCCCTACACCTTACACCGTCTCTGTTATCCCCCCTTCCCCAACTCCTCTCGCCGTCTCTCTGAAACGCTGCGTCCCCTACAGCCTTCCAGGTTTCCGTCATCCCGCTGCATCTTCTACCCCGCTCCCTATCTTTGTTAATGTGGAATTGTGGGGAAGAGGGAGATGTGACGTCTGGTGTTACATCAGCACACCCCCACACCCTACACCCGATGTCGATTTCCCATACCTTCATTTCCATTACCGCAATCATTTTTACACAGCCCTACTCCATCAGCCCTCCGTCTCCCGCACTCTTTGCCGTCTCCGTTATCTCCTCCTTCACCATCTCCTCTTCCCGTCCACCTGACCCGTTCAATCCCCTACATTCTCCACGGTTCCATCAACCCTCTCACTCCTCTACACCCCTCCCCCCGTTCATATGGAAATCTGGTGATGAAGGGGGAGAGGTGACGTCTGGTGTTACAATACCCAACCCCCTCTTCCGGATTTCGATCTCTCGGTTCTGATCCTGTTCACGGTTCTGTGTAGACAGGCCGGTCTTGCGGTACCACACCACTTTCTGCCAGTGACCACTATCTCAACACCACCTCCCTACCCCCTCCCCGTCAACCTCTCCCACTTCTCTGCTCTTCCCTGCTCACCATCTGAACACGAACACACGCACAGTCTCCGAGACAGACACACAATGAAGGAGGACTGGAACGGCGGAGTGCTGGCGGTGGGGAGAGGAAAGCAGTTTCTGACCCCCGGAGTGTGTGAAGGGACCGGGGGGAGGGAGCTTCAATCTGTGCCTGATCCCGCGTCGGGGTGTTGGGACGGTGTGGGGTGAATTTCATTCATTGTTTGAATTTCTATATCCGTGTAATTAACAGGAGCAGAGCGGACATACCTCGGAGTAAAGGAGTGGGCAATCGCAGCGGACATTGTTCGAGTAATCAGTGTCCGAGTGAAAGGTAGAGGGCTGATCAATTTGATGCTGCACGGATGAGAGAGGCATAAAACTGTTGCTAGATTTGTTTTCAATTTATTAATTGTTTCGTTTATAATTGCAGTTAGAAAGAGCAGTGAGCATTCCTGCAGGAGAGTGGACTGCTTTCCTTACGGGTTGTGGGAGGGCATGGAGACCGCCAGAGTCCCTGACAACTTCACCTGTAAGAAAGTCATCCAGCTGCACCTTCTATCACTGTGCGTAACAGCGTTGGAACTAGAACTGGACGAACTCGGGATCATTCAGGAAGCTGAGCGGGTGATAGGGCGGGTATATAGAGAGGTACTTACACTCAAGGTGGAGGGTACAGGAATCTGGGTGACAGACAGGAAGGTGAAAGGGGTTAAACCGCTATAACCATTGCAGAGAACCCTTGTGGCCAACCTGCTCAATAACCGATAACCCACGTTGGATAGTTCTGGATGGGAGGAGAGAGGTGCAAATGACCAAGCAGGGGAATGTCTCACCGGTCAGGTCTCTGGCACTGACTATGATTCTGTGACTCTGCAGGGAGGCGGGTGAAATCTGACGAGCTGTGTCGATAGGGTTGTCTTTGTTGGGGGAACGGAAAAGTGGTACTGTGGATGAGAAACACATTCCTCGATGGTATGCGGTCCCCAAAATACAAGGTTGTCGCTGGAATGGAGGAGCATTCCTTATGAGGTTTAATGAACTCGATCTTTTCTCCTTAGAGCGACGGAGAATGAGCGGTGAACAGACAGATGTCTACAAGATAATGGGAGGAATTTATCGTGTGGACAGTCAGACCCCTTTCGCCAAGGCTAAAATGACTAGCACAAAAGCGCATTGACTTATGGTGCTTGGAAGTATGTACAGAGGAGTTGTCAGGGCAGTTATTTTTTACGTTGTGTGGTGTGTGCGTGGAATGGGCTGCCGGCGGCGGTGGTGGGCGCGGATACGATAGGGGCTTTTGAGATACTCCAGGCTGGCTGCATGGAGCTTGTAAAAATAGAGGTCTATGGGTAAACCCTAGGTCTTTCTAGGTTAGGGACATGTTCGGCACCGATTTCCGGGCCTAAGGGTCTGAATTGTGCTGCAGATTCTTCTATATTTCTATGTTGCCTATGTTATAGTCACCAGTATATAGGAACGAAGAGTGAGCCGTTTCTGCAAACTTATGTATGTGCAGGAGTGGCTAAAATTAAAAATAACTTTTAGTTTAACATGAGGGTTGGAATGAGAACTTCAGATATGTGTATCACTAGATTCTCTTCAATTGAAGGTGCGAACTCCACAGACGGAACGGTTTCATTTTATTTCAATAATTTCAATTTATATTTCATTGTACTTCCATCACAGAGGACTGCCCATGGATTCAGCCAGGAGGCGGATACAATAGGGTCTTTTCAGAGACTCCAGTCTGGTTGAATGGAGCTTGCAAAAATAGAGGTCTATGGGTAAACAAAAGACACAAAATGCTGGTGGAACACAGCAGGCCAGGCAACATCTATAAGGAGAAGCACTGTCGACGTTTCGAGATAGTCAGAGATTTGAAAGTAGTGGGGGGAGTGGGAAATGAGAAATGATAGGAGAAGACTGGAGGGGGTGGGATAAGCCAAGAGCTGGAAAGCTGATTGGAGAAAGTGATACAGAGCTGGAGATGGGAAAGGATCATGGGACGGGAGGCCTTGGGAGAAAGAAAGGGCAGGGGGGTACAGGAGGAAGATAGAGAACAGGCAAACAACTAAATATGTCAGGGATGGTGTAAGAAGGGGAGAAGGGGCATTAACGGAAGTTAGAGGTCAATGTTCATGCCATCAGGTTGGAGGCTACCCAGCCTGTATATAAGGTTTTGTTCCTCCAACCTGAGTTTGCATTCATTTGGACAGTAGAGGAGGCCATGGATAGACATATCAGAGTGGGAATGGGACGTGGAACTAAGATGTGTGACCACAGGGAGATCCTGCTTTCTCTGGCTGACCGAGGTTAGGTGTTCAGCGAAACGGTCTCCCAGTCTGCGCCGGGTCTCAACAACATATAGAAGACCACACAGGGAGCACCCGACGCAGTATACCACACCAGACGACTCACAGGTGAAGTGATGTCTCACCTGGAAGTTAGTCCTAATGAAGGGTCTCGGCCCCAAACGTCGACAGTGCTTCTCCCTATAGATGCTGTTCCACCAGCATTTTGTGAGTGTTGCTTGAATTTCCAGCATCTGCAGCTTTCCTCGTGTTTGATCTAAGTTAGGGACATGTTCGGCACAGACCTATGTTGCCTATGTTATAGACACCAGCATATAGGAACGAAGAGGTAGCCGTTTCTGCAAACTTGTGTATGTGTAGGTGTGACCAAAAAGAATAAGAACTTTGAGTTTAACATTAGGGTTGGAATGAGAACTTCAGACATGTGTATCACTAGATTCTCTTCCACTGAAGGTGCGAACTCTGCAGACGGAACGGTTTCATTTCATTTCAATTAATTTCAATTGAAGTTTCATCGTAATTTCAACACAGAGAACTGCCCATGAATACAGCCAGGATCTGCTGTTAATTGCAATGCCAACAGTCCCACGTGGCACAAAGCACACACAATATGTATAGAATGGAAAGAAAGCAAGCATATGTAGGATATCAAGAAAACACATTATGTACAGGCGCGCGCGCGCGCGCACACACGCACACACACACACACACACACACACACACACACACACACACACACACACACACACACACACACGCACACACACACACATTCATGCAGCTTGAAGTCCCTGGGCACTTTGAATACACGGTAATCTACAATTGTTCACAAAGAGTTTGTCTTCTGCCGAGCAAACACTGGGGGGCATCTCAGACTCCTGCCTGGATACAGCGCCTCGCCGGCTCCATCTTGCGCAGCGCCTTCATTTGCTCTCCGATGAGCAACCCTCTCACTTTACATCGAACTTTATTGGAACTAATATACCATCGGTAAGGTTTGCCATTAAAAAGGCAGAGTGGTGAAATAAAATAGAGTTGCAGGGACATATAAACTAAAACGCCTTTGCAGATAGCTGAGTGGTTGTTGAGTCAGATGTTGTTAAGGCCTCCGACAAAGTCAAGTATCAAAAAGTTGAGCCTGCTGGGTCTCTGTGGTGAACTATGTGCCTGTCTGGACACGCCCCCTTCTGACTGCTCCTGTGGCACCTCCCACAGGCCCCTGTATAAAGGTGATTCAGGTCTAATCCTCTGCCTCATTCTCCAGGATGTAATATGATGGTCACTCACTGCTGGTTCCTTCTTCAGTCAATAAAAGCCGATATATCGCCTTGCGTCACGGTGTGAGTTATTGATGGTTGCATCAATTTTATTGACTGAAAGTTTTAAAACATGGAAACCGTTTTACGTCCGGAAAGGTTGGATTTGGACCCTCAAGACCCTGACGCAGCTCTCGCTTTTGAACACTGGCTTGCATGCTTCCAATCAGACTTGGCGGAGCTTCGTGCGACTGACCCTGCCGTTATGTACACAATTCTCCTCTCGAGGGTCACTCCAAAAGTTTATTCCATTATCCGGGACCTGCCGACCTCCGAAGGGGCACTGGACGCCCTCATCAGACAGTACGTGCGGCCGGTGAACACCGTCTACGCAAGACATCGTTTAGCTACCGGGCGACAGCGGCCTGGAGAATCGAGCGCGGAGTTTCTCCGAGCACTACAGACACTCGTCCGAGCTTGTGACAGCAAGACGCTCTCGGCAGAACAACATGCGGAGCTGCTAGTGCGAGACGCCTTTGTGACGGGACTGAGGTCAGTGTACGTGCGCCAGCGACTGCTGGAACACTCCGATCTTACCTTACGCTCGGCGATCGAGACGGCCAACGCTCTGGAAGCTGCGCTGCACTACGCTGACGCTGTCCAGTCGCTCGATTCCCCATCCCTCTCTATCAGGACAGTGATCCCTCACCCCTCTCTATCAGCACAGTGATCCCTCATCCCTCTCTATCAGCACAGTGATCCCTCATCCCTCTCTATCAGCAGTGATCCCTCATCCCTCTCTATCAGCACATTGATCCCTCATCCCTCTCTATCAGCAGTGATCCCTCATCCCTCTCTATCAGCACAGTGATCCCTCATCCCTCTATCAGCACAGTGATCCCTCGTCCCTCTCTATCAGGACAGTGTTCCCTCATCCCTCTCTATCAGCACAGTGATCCCTCATCCCTCCCTATCAGCACAGTGATCCCTCATCCCTCTCTATCAGGACAGTGATCCCTCACCCCTCTCTATCAGGACAGTGATCCCTCGTCCCTCTGTATCAGCACAGTGATCCCTCATCCCTCTCTATCAGCACAGTGATCCCTCATCCCTCTCTATTATCACAGTGATCCCTCACACCTCTCTAATAGGACAGTGATCCCTCATCCCTCTCTATCAGCACAGTGATACCTCATCCCTCTCTATCAGCACAGTGATCCCTCATCCCTCTTTATCAGCACAGTGATCCCTCATCCCTCTCTATCAGCACAGTGATCCCTCATCCCTCTCTATCAGCACAGTAGGGGTACGTAGATCGCAGCGACAGATTCGACCACATGATAGACTTGACCTGTAAGAAACTTCGCCACATGGGTACACGTTTAAACAAAGTGGGGGGGGGGGAGGGTGAATGTGGTGAACTATGAGCCTGTCTGGACACGTTCCTCCCACAGGCCCCTGTATAAAGGCGATCGAGGTCTGATCCTCTGCCTCATTCTCCAGGATGTAGTATGATGGTCACTCGCTGCTGGTTCCTTCTTCAGTCAATTAATGCCGATATCTCGCCTTTCGTCTCAGAGTGAGTTATCAACCACCTCACACCAGCTCCTCAGCCACCACTTTACCTGGGGTTTAGAAGGCGCCAGAAGCGTGGTCTATATATCCTAATATCAGTCTTATCCTGTTCCTTCATGTGACCGGACTTTCATTTCCCTCGCGACCCAGAGGAACAATTGTTCTGATGAATTAACCCTCTTATCACTGGAAGTGACGGCACCCTCGCCCACCAACTGCTGTGTGTGAGGGCGCTCGCACTGGTCACGGGGCCGGGGAGCGACAGACCGAGTTTCTCGGGTATTTGCGGAATGGAAAAGCACTTCCTAAAATTTAAAGCATGAGAATCAGCAAAATTCCAGAAAACCTTCAGTGTGTCCGTGTTGTGTGAGGGAGGTTTTTTTTCCGCTCGAGCGCTGTGCTGCGGATAGGAAATTGCCGGGCCTAGTAAAGTGAAGGCGGAGAACAACACAAAGACTCTTCTAAGAGCCACCCAACACCTCACAGAGGGAGCCGTGTCCACAACCTTTTAATTATTTTTATCGATATATTTGGCTTAGTTACTTTTGAAGCAGATTAATCCATGATACAATTAATGGTAAATAACATGAAAAAGTAATCAAGCACCGTTGCTGGGTGCTGTGAAATTGGCGGGTGATTTGAAATTAATACTGCGCCAATCACACTGTATTCTGATTGCATGAAAACCGACAGCCAGTAAATTCCTAGGAATCTTTCAGTATGCACGTGGTGTGTAAGGCAGTTTTATTTCCCCTCTCTGGAGCTCTGTGTTTCGGATAAACCATTGGAAATTGCCGGGCCTAGTAAAGTGAAGGCGGAGCTGGACGATAAGAGGCCGCTCTCGGCTCTGTCCGTCACTCTGACTCTGTCCCCTCACTCCCCGCTCTGTCTCTCTGTGTGTTTCTTGGGCAGGAGTAGTGGCAGAGGATTGGAGGATGGGTTATGTTATCCAGTAACTTGGGAAAGGATCGAAGGAAAACCAAACATTGTTCAGATTCTGGAGGGTCTCGGCCTGAAACGTCGGCTGTTTACTGTTTCTCACAGATGCTGCCTGGCCTGCTGAGTTCCCCCAGCACTGTGCGTGTATCGCTGCAAGGAAAAGCCTGGGAGCTGAGTCAGGTCTGCTGCTGCAGTTCAATCATTAAAGACTCGGCTGACAATGTCAATGCCCGGCTCAGCAAATATGCAGATCCCTTTAAAGTGTGAAAAAATGTAACTAGCAATACAAC
Organism: Hypanus sabinus; assembly: GCF_030144855.1. Classification (NCBI taxonomy): domain Eukaryota; kingdom Metazoa; phylum Chordata; class Chondrichthyes; order Myliobatiformes; family Dasyatidae; genus Hypanus; species Hypanus sabinus. The sequence continues at coordinate 74,503 of NW_026779354.1, read as the reverse complement.
AGGACGGTGATCAATGAGCTCAGTGATTTGAGGAATGTGAGATAGAAACATGGAAAATAGGTGCAGGAGTAGTCCATTCTGCCCTTCGAGCCTGCAAACAAGAACAAGAGATGTTCCATTGTCATTCACGAACCAGGGCAGAACTGCCGTGGGGAACGGTCGGTCCCTGGGAGTGCTGTAAAACAGAGATATCGGGGTGCAGATATCGTATTCCTTCAAAGTGTAAACACAGGTAGGCAGGACGGTGAAGAAGCTGTTTGCCACACCAGCATTCATCGGGAGAGTATTGGACACTAGGCCGTGACGTCACATTACAGCTCTCCCAGCCTTGGGGAAACGACTCTTGGAGCATGACGTACATTTCTAGTTGCCCTCTGAGCAGAGGGTGACATTAAACTGGAGAGGGTGCAAAAGGGATTTAACATTAGGCTGGATAGGCTGGAAATTCCTCAACAGAGTGTATATGACATTAGACAGGTTGATAAAATAATGGCAGACATTGATATGGTCAGTAGTGAATCTGTTATCTCCAGGGTCATGGAGTTGGAAGCTAGAGATTCCAGGTATAAAGTGAGAGAGGGAAGATTTAAATGGGACCATGAGGAGCAGGTTTTGTACACAGAATGCGCTATTTACATGGAACAAACTACCTACAGTGATGATATAGGTTGGCACCATTGCAATATCTCTTGCACTGTGGAGAGGGAAGTTTCACAGGGACATGGGCCAAATGTAGGTAACTGAGAATGGTTTTGTTTGTCCACTTTGTCAGCATGGATGTGTAGGGCTGAAGGCCCTAATTTTGTGCTGCACAACTCAGTGACAACGTCTGTTGCTCTGGCAGAGCGGGACGGACAGTGTCAGTAGTGAGAAGGTTTGGGGGATGTAGAGAGGAGAGTGAATGGTTGAGGATGGGGCGGATGGAATAGAATGTGGGGAAAAGTGAGATCACCTATTCCCAGGACCAAACTGTAAGAGTCATTTCCACACGGGGATGTTCAAAGGGACCTGGGTGTCATTGTAAACAAATCACTTGAGTTAACATGCAGTTACAACAAGTAATGAGAGGGGCAAACAGTACTTTGTCCTGTGATGCAGGAGGAGTGGAGAAGAGGGGTACAGATATCTCGGTGGGTTCTGTAGGGTCCTGGTGAGAGCACACCTTGAATGTAGTGTCCGTGTTTGGTCACACTTCCTCAGGAAGGATATCCCTGCAATAGAGGGAGTGCAGTGACTGTTCCCCACACTGACTGGGCTGGTTCCAAGGATGGAGGGTTGGTTATGTGAGAGGACAGTGAGTGGGCTGGGTCTGTATTCCTTGCAGTTAATGAGAAAACGAGGAAATCTGTTAGATTCTTTCAGGATGTGACAGACAGTAGGCAAGGAGGATCTTTCCCCTGAATGAGAGTTCCAAAACTGAGGAAAATACCCTCAGAATGAAGTGTAAATCGCAAACACGAGAGAATCTGCTGATGCTGGAAATCCAAAGCAACACAAGATGCTGGTGGAACTCATCAGTACATTCAGCCTGTATGACAAAGAGTAAACAGTTAACACTTCGGGCCAAGACCCTTCCATCAGATCTCAGTGTGAAGGTTCTCAGCCCAAAGCATCATTACTCTTTTACATCAGAATGAGTTGACATGCATTCAGGATGGAAATAGAAATATATCTCTTTAATCAGAAAATGAAGAAATTCTGTATTCGCTGTATAAGTAATCTGGAGCCTCAGGTGCTGGGTTGTGTCAAAGCTGAGATCACCAGTCTCTGGGAGAGTTTTCGTCACAAAGTCCATAAGACCATAAGATATAGGAGCAGAATTCAGCCATTTAGGCCATCGAGCCCGCTCTGCCATTTCATCATCACTGATCAATTTTTCCTCTTACCTCTTATCTGCCCTTGTATCCCTTTATGCCCTGACCACTAAAGAATCTATGAATCTCTGCCTATACCCAGTGATTTGGCCTCTCCTGCTGCCTGTTGCAAAAAATTCCACCGATTCACCACTCTCTGGCTGAAGGAATTCCTCATCCTCTCCATTCTGAAAGGATATTCTATTTTGAAGCTGGGTGGTCTGGCTTTAGACACTCCCACCACAGGAAAAATCCTCTCCACATGCACTCAATCAAGCCCTTCCACTATTTGATAGGTTTCAATTCGGTAACTCTTCTTTCTTCAATGTCACGGGGAAGAGAGGCCCAGAGCTATGAAACGCTTTTCATATGACAAGCCATTTAATCCTGGTAAAATTCACCATTTGTGACGTCATGTCAGCAGAAAAGGTTCTGGATTTCAGAGATTTTTGTATTTTGGAATAATGGACAAATCTGCAAACCTCGATCATTAACCCATGCAATCCCAGGCACACAGATGCAAAATAAAGACAGATGTAAATTTAAAGCAGGAAAGTGGAACATTACGAGGAGGTAAAGCCTGATTACAAGGCCTCAGAATATTGTACTCTACAAATGGTCAAAATACAGCCAAGTAACAAGTTCGAAAATACCCACAACTTGCAGAATTACAGTGCCTCTCATTATCTTGGTCCATGGGATAAACACAAGCTGGGTCTGATCAACCCTGGCTCGGTCACCTGGGCAAGGGAGTCTCATGATTAACGACCCGAAACCCCCAATGACCCCAGGTTGCAGTACTGATGATGTGTCCCTTTGCACACCCGGTTCTTTAAGCCAAGTGGGAGTCAGGCCACGTTAATGAAAGGCATCGGCTAGATGAAAGTGGCTCCACTACACTACCCTATCCACCATAGTCCCACATATCTCACCATACTAAACTCCACAGCTTTATCTCTTCCAGCCTGACATATACATCCACCAGCCCTACCCTCAAACCCAATCCTAAGAAGGGGCACCCACCGCTTCTAACCCTGGCCACACACCCACAAACCCGAAGCCGAGTGTACGGAGGAGTAAGATCCAACAAAGGCAAGTGTTGGACCTGGTGGATGAAAGCATGGGCCGGATCAATGTGGCAGCGTTGCGTGACACTGAATCGAGAGTGACGAGATGAAGAAGCACAAGAGGGGTGATTCTCCGACTGCCCGCATAATCTCTTTGTTATTTTGATTTTGTTCTGATAGTCCTCTGACTATTTGAATATGTTGGTATAATTCATATTTAATTCCAGTGTTTCTTGTCAATGTTGTGTCTGATGAAATGTGTCTGTGATGCTGCTACAAATCCGTTGTTCCTTTCACCTGTGTACATAAATATACTCGATTTGAACTTTACTTTGAAATGTCCAAATCTCTCCTTCGCTCTCCTGCTGCCCTGTGTCATGAACTGAACGTCTTCGTGTTTAATTTTACAATATTTTATCTAATTTTATTTTCGTACTGCTTTTGAAATTTGCGTTTCCCTTTTCAATTGCAACCCGCACCCCCGCCTGTCTCTGCCCTCTGTCCTTCCTCCTGTATTAAACGCAGCGCGAACCGTCACACATTGGTGCCGCTTCCCATCCCCCAGCGTTCCGCTTGGTGATTCATTTCTCCAAGCAGCCAATCGGAATGCTCAGCGTCGCCATTCTAATTAACATACCATTTTGTGCGCTGCCCATTTAGTCCGGGCTCCGAACAGTTTCTGATTATTATTGTGTTTGAAACCGACGGGGAAGTGCCTGATCCACCGAAACCCGCTGCCAAGAAGGGCGCCAAGAAAGCTCTGTCCAAACCGGCGAGCAAGTCTGGCAAGAAGCGCAAGAGGTCGAGGAAGGAGAGTTACAAAGTGATGAAGCAGGTTCACCCCGACACCGGCATCTCCTCCAAGGCCATGAGCATCATGAATTCATTCGTGAACGATATCTTCGAGCGCATCGCGGGTGAGGCTTACCGCCTGGCAGACTACAACAAGCGGTCCACCATCAGCTCCCGGGAGATCCAGACCACCGTGCGCCTGCTGCTGCCCGGGGACCTGGCCAAGCACGCCGTGTCCGAAGGGACAATGGCGGTGACCAAGTACACCAGCTCCAACTGAAGAGAAGTTTACAGACAAAACAAACGGGAAATTCAAAGGATCATTTAAGAGCCACTCACGCTTTCAGTAAAAGAGTTACAAAATATTGAGCCATGGACTTGAGGTAAGTTTGAAAATTGCTTTTTGACGCGCTCATTGAGAATCTTATCTCCGTTACTCAGAAATTGCTGTCCACTATTCAGCAGAATCCAGATTTCTCTGTTACATTCCTGCGTACTGCACAGGCACGGAATCGTGACGCACCCCTTCCCTGTCATTTCCTCTCGGTCATCAGGTTTCTCTGAAGAAGACACTAATTGTTGCTTCTGGTTTAATTACCGTGGAGAATACCGTTCTTTGAGTTTTGTCCCATTTTGGTTACTTCTCTTAACCCCATTCCAACACGAGAGCTGAACACTCACGGTTTGTTCAGACTGTATTTGTTAAAGCCCCACTTTCTGAAGGGCCATCCGTTGGTAAACTGACTTGAGTTTACACAATGACCGTCCGCGAACATTTATCAATTGAAAGAAATCGGTGAACTAAATCTCCAGACACCGTGGCAATATTAACTACACTTAGTTTAAATCTGTTTCACCAATCATAAACGTCCCGCTACATTTCTCCAGACTGTATATGAAGGGAGAACACGCATATTTCCGGAAGCCAGAATTTTTCACGGTCAAGACTCCAAGTTTATTTCTGATTTATCAAATCTATCTGACGTTGTATGTATTCAGGAAACCTGGTTTCCCGCATTTAAATTTTACCTTCCAGGATCATATTGTAATTAGGCGTGATAGATTATTTGGTAGAGAAGGTGCTATTGCAAATTTTATACAGAAAGGGAGAAGGCATACAGTTGTGGATGTGAATGAAATGTATGAGATACTTGTAGAAGTATTTGATTCAACAGGGAGCGACATTAAAGAGGTATATTATTATGACCATGGTGGAAAGCATTCGATTGATGTGTTGGAGAGTATATGTAGCTCCAGCTCACTAAGGGTTGTATGGTTGGGGATTTTAATGCATAGACTTCACTGTGGGCTTGTTCTCAGAATGATGGTGCTGGTTTGATTGCAGAAGAGTTTTAGATATGTCACTGTGTCTAACTGGTGGGAGAGTTATGAGATTTAATGTTCATAATAGTTCTGAAATTGCTGTAAATTTAACTTTGGTTTCAAACATTCATGCTGCAGTGAGTGAGTGGTATGTCATGGGAGATGAAACATTGGGGAGTGATCATTTTCCTCTATTTATAAGCCTGGGTTTAGACCAAGATGCCACTTTGAGGAGGTGGAATTTCGGTAAAGCAAATTGGAGAAGTTTTAATGCTTTATGTGATGAATGGAACATTTGTGTGGATGGAATGGTGAGCATTTCTGCAAAGAAAGGTTGTCACGTTATTCCTCAAATTTGCTGGAAGAGACTCATATTAAAAAGTGCATTAATAGGAGAAAAGCTGTACCATGGTGGACGGAGGAGTGTGCAGAAGCAATTATTGAGAAATATGTGGCATTTTGGAAAGTTAAGAAGTATCACTGTCCGCGTGATCTTATTAAGTGTAACAGGTCACAGGCCGTGGTGAGGAAAATAATGATGATTGTGAAAAATATTTACTAGAGGTCATATTGTGCTAGAATTGGAAGGACTATTAAACTTGGAGGTGGGGAATGATTAAGAAAATGGGGGTGAGGGATTCATAGGGTTCCCAGTATTGATTAAAGAAGGTGATACAATTGTGTCTGAAACAGAGAGGGTTTAGTTACTGGCTTGGTCATTTGCTGTAACTCATAATCAAAATAATGAAGAGACTAAACAATGTAGGGATAAGCTGTTAAGTGAATACCCAGACGTGTTGGAAACCTGCTGTAGCAATGACAGTGATGTAGAGTTTTCTTTGTGTGAATTTAGGAAAACGATTATTAATACAGGGCTGACGGCTCCAGGAAAGGATGATATAAGTTATTGCATGTTTAAACGTATGGCCACAGCTCTTTGGAGATAATATTACATTTTTGAATCCTATTTGGCATTCAGGCCATCTTCCCTCCTCATGGAAAATTGCAATTGTAGTGTCTATTCAGGATCCTGGTAAACCCCTGTTGGATCCTCCTAGTTATAGACCAATATTCCTGATTTCCCATTTGTGTAAACATATGGGATATATGGTATTAGAGTGGTTGAATTATATTTTGGAAAAGGGAGGGGACATGTTGTTGTTAATATACTGGATTAGTTTGAGGGGACAAGTGCTGGTTCAACAGCACATGTCCCAAAAGCAGTCAATGTTTTTATGCAGAAATCTCAGCATCTACTTCAACACAGCAAGCTTCCAGAAACAATAGAGTCAGTGGAAATGTCAATCCATCGCCTCCTATATTGTCGCGATGAGGCCACAATCAGGTAGGAGGAACAACACCTTGTATTCTATCAGGTCAGCCTCCAATCTGATGGCATGAACATCGATTTCTTGATCTTCCGGTCATGCCTCCCCTCCCTCATCAATCCCCATCCACTTTTCCCTCTTGTCGCCTGCCCATCACCTCCCTCGGGTGTTTCTCCCCCCCCCCCCCCCCCACTTTTCTTTCTTCCACGCCCTTCTGTTCTCTCCTATCAGACTTGCCCTTCTCCAGCCCTGTAGCTCTTTCACCAATCAACTTCCCAGCTCGTTACTTCATCTCTCCCTCTCCCAGTTCCAGTTATCACTTTGTGTTTCTCTCCCCCCTCCCCCACCTTTAAATTTACTCCTCATTGTTTGTTCCCAGTCCTACTGAAGAATCTTGGCCCAAAATGTAAACTGTACTTTATCCACAGATGCTGCCTGGCCTGCAGAGTTTCTCTAGCATTTTGTGTGTTCTTGGATTTCAATAACTGCAGATTTTCTCCTCTTTATTACTCAATGTCAACAGGCATTCTGTATGACAACTGTCAAAGTCCCACAGCAGATATGAAACTCGAGGTTCGGCAGATGCTGAGAATAAACTGCAAAGTAACACACAAAGTACTGCAGGAGCTCAGCAAGTCGGGCAGCATCTCAGCAGAGAAATAAACAGTCTAGGTAGGATGAAGTGTTTGGGCCCATAATATTCACGGTTTATTCCTCTGCATAGATGCTGCTGGGGCTACTGAGACCCGCCAGCATTTTGCAAGCATAAACCTTTTTATTCAGTCAATCAGTTTCCAGATGTTGCTGAACTTTCATTTGTAGCCTCATCCTCCTGCTCTGGTTCCCTCTTTCTACTCCCCATCAACTCGAGCCTCCATCACATCTAGAGCCTCCTTTTTGCTGACCCCACTTGTTTCTGCTCCATCGAATATTTACCCACCATTCTGCTCATACCTCAGAGGAGAGTATTGTATTGCAACAGTCTGGCTGTGTGAGGCACGGCCCTTCAAAATCAGTGAAAATCCCCCAAAACAGTGAACAGAAAAGGGGAGAGCCTATATTACCAGCAATATCGAGGAGCAGATAGGGAAAGAGATTCCGGAAAGGTGTAAGAATAACAGAGTTGTCATGATGGGAAATTTTAATTTGCCAAATATAGATTAGCATCTCTCTAGAGCAAGGGTTTTTATGAGGTGGAGTTTGTTAGGTGTGTTCTGGAAGGCTTCATGACACAATACGTAGTTAAGCCTACAAAAGGAGAGGCTGCACCTGATTTGGTATTGGGAAATGAACTTGGTCAGGTGTCAGATCTCTCAGTGGGAGAGCATTTTGGAGATAGTGAATATAATCCTATCTCCTTTACAATATCATTGGAGAGATATTCGGAGCAGACAAGTTAGAAAAGAATTTAATTGGAATAAGGGGAATTATGAGGCTATCAGGCAGGAATTTGGAAACAAATGCTCTCAAGGAAAAGTACGGTAGTGTGGCAAATGTTCAGGGAATACTTGAGTGAAGTTCTGCAACAGTTACGTTCCCATGAGACACGGAAGTGATGGTAGTGTGCAGAAACTCTGGTGTACAAAGGCTGGTCAAGAAGAAAAGAAAACATTACTTCTTACTTCTTACTTCTCCTTTGATTTGTAAATATGTGGATTTCATCTTCAGGCACAGTGAGGATATAAAATCCCCATTTGAATACACTCAGATATGAACTGATTGTTCATAGTCACAGTGCATTGATTACTCTTCACAAACATGTCTATCCAAATAGAAACTATTTGCGCCATTGCAAAATACTCCACTTCAGGTTCCTCCCCTCCCTGAATCTCAATATATAGGGGACAACCACCTAAATCTGATACACCAGCTCAAAGAAAGCAACTTCCATTTCTTTGTTACAGGTATATCTGATTTTTCTGAGTCTTTCTGAAATAATTATTGTCAAGCATTAAATGTAGATGGCTTCATTGGTAAATTGGCAGATGAAGAAACAATTGATGGAGCTGTGGATAGTGTGGAGAACTGGCAATAAATACAGCAAAATGTAGATCAATTGCAGATATAGGCTGGGAAATGGCAAATGGAATTTGACCCAGATAAATGTGACAAATTGCACCTCAGTAAGGCAAACGCAAGACAGAACACTGTTATGGGCAAGGTCCTTTGGTGTTGCTGAGCAGAGAGATCATGGCATCCTAGTTCATTGCTAATTGTAAGTAGCTACACAAGTTGGTATGTTGTTTAGAAATAGGCTTACAACATGCTTGCATTTATTATTCGAAGCATTTAGCTCAATAGTCATGTTCCTACTTTGTAAGACTCTCGTTGGGCCACATCTGGATGACTGCATACAGTACTGGTCGCCCCACACTTGGAAGGATGTGGAGGCTTTGGAGAGGGTGAAGAATATGTTTACCAGGATGCTGCTTCATTTAGAGGGAGTGTGCTATCACAGGAGGCGTAATAAAATGTTGTTTCCACTGGAGCTCCAAAGGCTGAGGGGTGATCTGAGAGAGGATTGCAGGAAGATGGAGGGTATGGACATGGTATAGGGGAAGGATTAGTGTTTGGGTGTTTTTGATTTGCTTTATAGCTAGTTCATCACAACATTGTGGCCCTAATGGCCTGCTGTTGTGCTGTACTCTTCATTGTTCTATGTTCTCCTTAGTTCTCAAATTATTTTCATAGCAAACTGACCCATTTGACAGTTACCTTGTAGCTGTTGGTTAAATCCTTTGCGATTTACAATTTGCTATTTCTAAACTCAAGGTAAAGATTCCATTTAGTATTTTAAATCTCTCACAATATCATTAGACATTTTGGATCTTAAACCACACAAGCAGCAATGACGTTAAATTAGTTTCGTCTTTCCATGTTCATGAGATGTTCTTCTGCACACCATTGATTTAACATGTGGTAACTTAATAGCACCTTTCTGTCAGCTTAAACAGTCTGACATATCACAGAAACAAACGTTTTCACTGATAGAACTGCCAATGATCAAATGACTTATCTTTAAACGCTTTAAACTCTTGTACATGAAAGTCGCTGAAGGCTCTGATATTCTCAATCCACCTTGCCTGGTACAAATGATCAATCCATGGTCAAAGTCACTAAGATCTCATTTCTCTCCGATGGTGATGTTTGGTCTCAACAACAAATGAATCTCTTGACCATTCTTGCATGCTTTTATGCATTAAGTTTCATCGACAATATTGGATGATGAGATATCGGCACTAACAAGTGTAATGGGATGTACGGGTGTTCCTAATAAAGTGGTCACTGAATGTACTATGCTCTGCTTGGGCTGTCCTGAACCATTTCTCTGTCATTGAGGTATTTTAGAAGTAGAGTTTCTGATAAATTGGAAACACAGCAACCAACCTCACACATGCAGCAATGTTATGCCCTGATAGAAAGGAAAATGACTCAAAACCAGGGAGAACTTGCCCATCTTTTCCAAGGTATATGGAAATCACTCAAAAGGCTTTAACATATCTGCCTGGATTCATTCAGGATGGCATTGAAATAGCATCCTAGAATTTGAACTGTTCACTCGATTGGACCTCAAACCCACGCTATAGCCTCAAGGAAATAATCACACCACCTTGTCACTCTTGACACTGTTAAGAACTCAGCATAGAAACAAATTTAGGGAAATGGAAAACAATCAGCTCAGCAAAGGCAGCAGTACAGGAACTTGCAGCTCATACTGAATGGAATCTAAATTCATACTCTCTGTGATTAAAGAAGAGAATAGTAAATTTAATATTATTCTATCTACAATTGAAAGGTGTCCTAAAGTTGTCTTCAAGGCTACCAGAGTCTGTACTTCTGCAGATAATCTATTACCTTCAGTGACAGTGTCTGATTGTACAAAACAATATGTGGGAACCGAATTCAGCACAGATATACTATAGCCCATTGTTGAACACACACAACTTAAACTAGAAAAATACAGTATTGCCTTTAAAACTGATCTGATTTACTGTCCCAGCTATCCAAAGATAAGTCATTCTTGTCATATAGTAGTATGTCTGTATTCATTTTACCTGTATTCTCAGTTTTCTGAAATATCCTCCCTCTCAATTTGTAGTTTCCAAAAGTCATAGGAGCAGAATTAGGCCATTTAGAACCAACGGGTCTGCCCATCATTCCATTTTGGATGATTTATTATCCCTCTCAACCCCATTTGCTTCCCCTGCTCCGGAACCTATCCCAAACATATTAATGAATAATCTATCAACCTCCGCTTTACCCATCCCCAATTACATAGCTTAACAGCTGTCTGTGGCAAGCAATTCCACAGATTCACCACCTTCTGGCTCGAGAAATTCCTCCTCATTCCTGTTGTAAAGGGACATACTTCTACTCCAAGGCTGTACCGTCTGGTCCCAAACTCCCCCACCACAAAGTACATCCTCTCTACTTCGACTCTATTTAGGTCTTCCAATATCCATAAGCTTTCAATGTCCTTCTTTTCTCTTTACCAGAGCTATCAAAAGTGAGATTTCTTCCTCCAGATAATTGCCTTCCAAAAAACTCTTGTCGTCCTGGTGTTTCTCCTGCTGCTTGTTAACACTGAGTTTTCCAAAGCCCGAGGGGTCAGACGACTTGATATCAGATTCAACAGTAATGCAGAGGGAATTTCTTCACAGGTAGGATTGTCTTAGCTCCACTTCTTTAACCAAACGAAACAACATTCCTCTGCAACTTGCTCCAACCACAGATCATTGATCGCACAAAGCACATAAAACTAAATATTGTCAAAAATAAGTGCATAAAATATAACTCACAATACATGCAGTGTGCAGCACATTAAAAAACAACTAACAGTAGAGAGCTCACTGTCCTGTGATGAGAGGTCGGTTGTGGCAGGGCATTCATTGGTTTTGTAACCTAATGGAAGAAGCCTATTACCCAGTCTAGCAGTCGTAGTCCTCAAGCTGCAATGCCTCCTTCTCGATGATTATAGGTCAAAGAGATTGGGAGATATGTGCCAGGGATCCTCAATGATGCTTTGGGCTTTGACTAAATCAAATGTGTCAGATAATTAATATTCCAAACAACATTTTATTTAAAGTCAAACATCTATTTTTTGATATAATGAACATACTGAAATGCAATATAAAACATTAATTTTTCCAACTCAAATTGAGTTTATTCTTATTATCATAAGTTCAGTGAGGTACGGGTTCAGTGCCAAGGAAAATTTGCATGCAGCAACATCACAAAGATGAAGGGACAGACAGCACACAGAATATAGATTATGCATTAGGTCTACCTTAAGTCATGCCATATGCAATAAAGTCGATTTGCCATCATGAGTATATATTTTCAGAAGTTAATTGGCTGGAATAGTAATGAATGGGAGATTGGTTTGACTAGACAAAATAGATGAATGTCACTTGAGGCAGGCATCCCCAAGAGTGCTGAAAACATTGTCAATTACAATTTCCCACTAGACGTTACTCACGGACAGTTATAGAAAATCGTGTAGGTCTTGTAATGGAAATGTTCCCATGATAGTTCAGGGTTTATTCATCAAGAAGATACTTTGATTGATGTACCAGTTGGGTGGGAGGTGGACGGGGTAATATTTTGGTAATATTTTCTGAGGAGCTGTCTGGTCAAACTAAATAGTGAGAACTGGTGCCGAATACTTTCCTGTGTTCAATGGTGGGTGAGGTTCACCAATGACGGACTGGGCCATATTTAGTACATATTACAGGCTTTTCCGTACAATGGCATTGATGCTTCCATATCAGGCCAAGATGAAACTAGTCAATAAACTCTCTAACAGACATCTGTAGAAATTAATCAACGTTTCAGATAATAATTCAAATTTTGTCAAGCTTCCAAGAAAGCATAGCGTTTTTGGTGACATTCCAAATCTCCTCAAATTCCAATTGAAATATAGCCGCCGTCACACCTTCTTTACAGCTGTATCAATATTTTGGGTCCAGGTTAGCTCCTCGGACATACTGGCACCCAGGATCTTAAAATAGCTCCCTCACTGCATTTCTGATCCCTCCATGAGGATCAGTGTGTGTCATTCACTCAACTATTATGTGTCATCTGTCCTCATACCCGAACTCCGGAAAACACGTTGAGGAATTCTTCCATGGGCAACAAAGTCAATGGTCTGAGATAACTGAGCAGCAAGTTGACTTCACAATTCTTTGTTAATTGTCAATTCAAATATGAGCGAACGTCTGAGAATCAGATTCCCACGACACAATAGGTGACTTTGTGGTTTGTTAGAAGTAAAGGTCTGTTAAGATCTATTAAGAACAGTGCATTCCAGTGATCCACTACTCTCTGAATAAATAAAACCCTACCCATCACATGCCCTTTGAACACACGCCTTCTCACTTTAAATGCCTGCCCTTTGGTATTTGACATTTCAACCCCGGGAATCAGATACTCCCTGTCTACTCTATCTATGCCTCTTATAAACCTTCATCGGAATTCCCCTCAGGCTATGGTGCTCCAGAGGAAACAACTCACCGTCCTTTCCAATTGTACCCAGTCTCAATTGTAAGCCAGACTGACGCTGTGGAAATACAGCTCCAGAAATATGATTTTTATTTCTGCAAGGAGCATGTGTGTGTGTGTGGCAAATATCCGTCGACATTTCCTGGTACATGCTTCAGAGCATCGACTGATGATAAGAGTATGCTCACCATGACACTGGAGTAACCTCCAGATGTCTCCTTCTCCTGTGTAGTAAAGGCCTTCAATTTGCTGCATCCTACTACAGGTTCTGAGTTATCATAATTCGAAAATGAGCAATGCTAAAAGTTCAGGTGCAACTGTTCTATTTAAATTTTCTGCCCATTACACTACTGGTGTTTTGGCAGCAATAAAGGTCTTCCTTCTTTGGCTGTGTTCAGGGCTTCCTTCATCATGTCAGTGTTACGCCTGTGACAATAGACAATAGGTGCAGAAGAAGACCATTCAGCCCTTCGAGCCTGCACCGCCATTATGAGATCATGCCTGATCAATTACTATCAATACCCTGTTCCTGCCTTGTCCCCTAATCCCTTGATTCCCCTATCCATAAGATACCTCTTTAGCTCCTTGAAAGCATCCAGAGAATTGGCCTCCACTACCTTCCGAGGCAGTGCATTCCAGACCCCCACAACTCTCTTGCAGAAGAAGTTTTTCCTTAACTCTGTACTAAATGACCTTTTTTAATGATCCTCTTTTTAAAACGTTTTTTATTGCGTTTTCAAATAATTACAGAAAGAAAAACAAATATACCCTTAGCCCCTCCCCTCTAACAACCCTACAGAAAAAAAAGAAAATGAAAAAAAAAGAAAGAAAGCGAGAGTGCCTGTATATCTGAAGATCCCCACATGCTCCACGGAGTTCGTAATAACTTTATTATATATACTTATTTCTTTCCCCAAATAACCAATTATTTTATCTTCGGAGCAGTCATTTGAGATCTTAAGCTGTGTTGCCTTTAAGGCATTTGTTTAGTTTATTATACTTTTGCTTTAGTAATTTGTTTGTTATCAATTTCTAGTTAAAGTTAAGGTTGTTTAAAGTAAATTCGTTTTCTGTGATATATAGCGGCATGCGATGACGTCACTCCCAGTTACGCCGTGTGTTGTGGGAGAATACCGGTTTGGAGAAACAGGAGGGAGGGGGCTTATGTGTACAGTATCAGCGCGAGAAAAGTTTTCTTTCTACGCACTAGAAACATTAGTGAATCAACGCCCTAAGTTCATGAGATAATCGATATGTTGAATTAAAAATGTTAACGCTGATTCTGTTAAAAGTAATGATGATTGATAAAGTTTATGTTTTTTGTTATTTAAAGAGTTGCGGATAGTTTGTGTTGAAGTGTATTTAAAGCCAGTCGATGGCGTGGGTAGATTCTGACTGTATGTTGCACTTTAATGTAAGATTGTTGTTGTAGTTTTACTTTTGCAAGTGTTTATGATGTAAATGTGATGTCAAGAAGGAAACAAATACAGTATATTTTTTGTATTGTTTTATCAACAGTTTTCACCATACCTTAATGTGGAAGAGTGAACAGTAAATGGTTAATCTTACTGGGACCGCCTCATTGATTGGTTTATGCTTGGTGTTTAGTTCAGAGTTATTTTACAGCTGTGTGAGAACACTACATAAGCATTTACGAGAATGACAGCATCTGATTTCAAATCCCAGAAAATCCTGCAGTCTCGTTCCTGCAGTTCTTCCATTGGAGTGAAAATCATATAGTTATTGGAGATGATGTATGTTGCCGTATGTCGATTACAATAATGACATTTGTGCTGTTCATTTTTTTTCAGACAGCTGCACCATAGACCCTGAAAGTGACATCAGGAATATCTTCTCCGCAAGTTACAGTGAGCATCTGGGTTAAAACTGATCAACAGCACAAGGTCAGAAACATAGTGTCACTACCAAAAGTTCCAGCCAATAGAAGTTCAACACTGTATAATGTGTGTTAAAGAAATGTGAAATAGTGCAACACTTGTAATAATAATTAACAATCAATGAAACATACATACAATGTGTTCTTCATTAGCATTTATTGTAAGACTGGAAGTGGTTACTACTGATATTGGCAACATTTATTCACCATACCTAATATCTGTGCTCTTGAGATTGTCCCCATTAAACACAAAATTATTATAAATAATTAATTTTAGACATACTTATTTAAGACCATATGACATAAGAGCAGAATGAGATAATCGGGCCCATTGAATCAGCTCTGCCATTCAATCACTGATGATCCTTTGTTTTATCTCCTCCTCAACCCCATGAGAAAGTAAGGATACATGGGATCCAAGGAGACATTGCTTTGTGGATCCTGAACTGACTTAGCCCAAGAAGGCAAAATGTGCTTGGAGACGGGTCATATTCTGCATGGAGGCCAGAGTCCAGTGTTGTGCCTCAGGGATCTATTCTGGGACTCCAACTCTTCGTGATTTTTATAAATGACTGAGACGAGGTAATTTAATGAGATGAGGCATTAATAAGATGCAAAACTGGGCTGAGAAATGGTAGATGAAGTTCAACCCAGATAAGTGTGGCCTGGTTCATTTTGGTAGGTCAAATATGATGGCAGAATGTAGAGTTAATGCCTAGACTCTTGGCAGTGAGGAGGATCAGAGGGATCTTGGGGTCCCAGGCCCAAATTTTCTTTAAATAACTATTTATGGTTCTTAGTAATTGTTCCATCCAAATAAGTAAGTTTATTTCTTACAATTTTAAAAGGAAGGTTAGTATTAATTGATACTAAATGATTCAATAGAAAAAGTTCACTCTTATCCTGAATACTGACTAAAACAGGAGACAAAAGAATGTACGATAGCTAATAAAGTCTCAACATTAGGAATATAAAGCAAAAGGTCATCGGCATAATGCAAAATTTCTAAGGTAAGGACATGTTCGGCACAGCTTTGTAGGCTGGAGGGCCTGTATTGTGCAGTAGTTCCGTGTTTCTATGTTTCTATCATATCTGTTTCCTCAACATTTCATGTCCCTCCACCAATATTCCTAATATCTGCAAACCTGGCAGGAAAACCATCTATTCCTTCATCTAAGTCATTATATACAGCATAAAAATAAGTGGCCCCATAGGAACCCTGCGGATCACCACTAGCCACTGGCAGCCAACCAGAACAGGATCCATTTATTCCCACTCGCTGCCTCCTACCAATCAGCCAATGTACTACCCATGTTAGTAACATTCTTGTAATATCATGGGCTCTTAATTAAATACGCAGCCTTCTGTGTGGCACTTGTGTCAAAGGACTTCTTAACGCCCAGATATACAAAATACACTGCATCCCCTTTATCTATCCTACTGGCATTCTCATCAAATTATCGCAAAAGGTACATATTTTTAGCCAGATGGTGGTGGAATTATGGAATTCGTTGCCACATACAGTGTGGAGGCCCAATCATTGAAGGTGCTTAAGGAGGAGATTGATAGGTATCTAATTAGTCAGTGTATCAAGGGATATGGGGAAAAAGTCGGAAATTGGATCTAGATGGGAGAATAGTTCAGCTCATGGTGGAGTGGCAGAGCAGACTCAATGGGTCGAATGGCCTCCTTCTGCACCTTTACCTTGCTTGAAATGTAATATGAATTATTAATAGAGTAAACGAATAGACTATAACAGAGACAGTACTTAGCTCATGACGAATTAATGTTGTCACAAATAAAGTGACTATGAATCACTGATTATTTCTGCTTGGCATAATTTATAATTATTTAATTATTTCTAGTTAAATATTGCTATATTTCTACACAATTCCTGCTTAGTGTGAATGTAACGAGAGCCAATTTCCTTCGGGATCAATAAAGTATGTCGTTCAGTCTGTCTGTCTGACTGAAGTTTCTGGCAGACTGAATTCCTTCCGATGGATCATTGCTGGGAGTGCTCGTTCCTTTTGGCCAGCTCGCCATCTACAACACAAGTTCAGAAATATTCATTTGTTACTGAAAGCATAGTACCTTAAAACCTGGAATACAACAAATGATTAATATTGAATAGGATAAAAAAAAACCTGACACATAAAGGTTTGGAACAAGAGGAAGTGGATTATGATGAATGTTAAATTGTGCCAATGCTTGAAATAAGGGATGGCAATAAATAAAGGGCTGCAAGAAGACCACAGACATGTCATCAGGTTTGAAGGACCATGTGCCTCAATGACCCTGAGTTCTATGTTGTCTGGAGTCAGGGCCTTCTGCTTTAGCTCTTGGTAGTATCAGCCATACCGAACAGGTAAATAAGTAGAGGCCAGGCGAAGAGATGTCCATGGGTCCTGCCCGTTCAGGGTTTCAGTTTAGCAATAAAAATTCAGACTGGTAAATCAAAACTGGTCTGGAAACGCAATAAAGAATAATTCTACATCTGAGTGTAACTGTTTTCCTGAGTCTCCACATGAAATGCATACTAGACAGTAGAGAAAGCTAAGTGGAAGTACTGACATGATGAAGGAAGCCCTGGACACAACCAGAGAGGAAGACCTTTATTGCTGCCAAAAACACCGGTAGTGTAATGGGCAGAAAATATAAATAGAACAGTTGCATTTGACTTTCAGCATTGTTCGTTTTCGAATTATGATAACTCAGAACTTGTAGTAGGATGCAGAAAATTTAATTCCTTTACTGCACAGAAGAAAGAGACATCTGGAGTTTACTCCAATGTCGTGGTGAACATCCTCTTATCATCAGTCGTGTGCTCTGAATCATGCACCAGGAAATGCTGCTTGATATTTGCCACACACCCATACTCCTTGCAGAAATAAAAATATTATTTCTGGAGCTGTATTTCCTCAGTGTCAGCTTGGCTTACAATTGAGACTAGATACAACTATTGTATTATACAATATTAATTAAAGTTCATAATGTGTTCCTTTGTTGCCTTTACATAGATCTAGTTTTATCAAGAGAACAGAAATATTCCCCGATATGTGACACAGCAGACTCTGCTTAGCTAATATTATAGACTGATTACTTTTGTTGAAAGTTATCAATATACGTTATCAAATGACAATTTTAATTAAATTACAAAGCACTTCAAAGCACTTCAACAGGACTGACGATTTGGTATTCACTTAATGAGTGACATGTCAACAGAAACATTGAGAAAGTTTGTAGTATGATACCAAAGCAAAACGGATTATTGTGTAATGTGGGCATTGATTACAAATTGATTGGAACTCATTGTCCTGTAATTCTGTTTGAGGCATCATGGTCGTGAAATTATGGAATTCTTTGCCACATGCAGTGTGGAGGCCCAATAATTGAGGGTGTTTAAGGAGGAGATTGATGAGAATCTAATTAGTCAGGGTATCAAGGAATATGGGGAAAAAGTCGGAAATTGGAGATGGGAGAATACTTAAGCTCATGGTGAAGTGGCGGAGCGGACTCAAGGGGCCGAATGGCCTACTTCTGCTCCTTTACCTTGTCTTGTCTTGACATGTGAATTATTAATATAGTAAATGAATAGACTAAACTCAGAAACAGTGCTTAGCTGATAACGAATTAATGTTGTCACGAATAAAATGACTTTGAATCACTGATTACTTCCACTTGGCATAATTTATTATTATTTAATTATTTATGGTTTTATATTTCTATATTTCTACGTGGGATTTTCCGCCGGCTTTCACTATTACGCTGTTACAGGAGTTCTAGCCTTTCTTCTGGTGCGTCTCAAGGAGCTGTTCCCCAGACCCTCTTTTATCCCCACTCATAGGGTCTCAGATGTCACTCAGGGTGGAATGATGCCATCCCCTAACCTGCCCACATTGCCTGAGGGCTTCCATGAAGCAGAGTACTCAATACACAATTCCGCCTCCAAGAAACAATGACCTTTTCCGTGGCGTTGTATCGCTGGGGGCCAGGACATTCCAAACTTATCTCACTCATTTCCTGGGTCTCCTACCCTGCCTTAATAGCGATCTTGCATTTCTCAAAAAGGAAGAGGGAGAAAACAGAGAACTATCGACCTGTCGGCCTGACATCGGTGGTGGGAAAGATGCTGGAGTCCATTATTAAGGATAAAATTGTGGCATATCTAGATAGCAGTGATAGGATTGGGCCAAGCCAGCATGGATTTACCAAGGGTAAATCATGCTTGACTAATCTGTTGGAGTTTTTCGAGGATGTAACCAGGAAGTTAGACGGGGGAGATGCAGTGGATGTAGTGTACCTTGATTTTCAGAAGGCATTTGATAAGGTCCCACGTAGAAGATTGGTGGGTAAAATCAAAGCTCATGGCATCAGGGGGAAGACATTGACATGGATAGAACACTGGTTGGCAGATAGAAAGCAAAGTGTAGGTGTGAATGGGTGTTTCTCGGAATGGCAGGGGGTGACTAGTGGGGTGCCACAGGGCACGGTATTGGGACCACAGCTGTTCACCACTTACGTTAATGATTTGGATGAAGACATAAAAAATAACATCAGCAAATTTGCTGATGATACTAAGCTGGATGGCAGTACGACATGTGATGAGGATGTTAGGAGAATTCAGGGTGACTTAGATAGGCTGGGTGAGTGGGCAGATACTAGGCAGATGGCGTTTAATGTGAATAAGTGTGAGGTTATCCACTTTGGGAGTAAGAACAGGAAGGTAGATTATTATCTGAACGGTTTAGAGTTGGGTAAGGGAGAAATACAAAGAGATCTCGGAGTCCTTGTTCATCAGTCACTGAAAGTGAATGAGCAAGTGCAGCAGGCAGTGAAGAAGGCTAATGGAATGTTGGCCTTTATTGCAAAGGGAATTGAGTACAAGAGCAAGGAAATCCTCTTGCATTTGTACAGAGCCCTGGTGAGACCTCACCTGGAGTATTGTGTACAGTTTTGGTCTTCAGGGTTAAGGAAGGACATCCTGGCTGTAGAGAAAGTGCAGCGTAGATTCACGAGGTTAATTCCTGGGGTGTCTGGACTGTCTTACGCAGAGAGGTTAGAGAGACTGGGCTTGTACACGCTGGAATTAAGGAGATTGAGAGGGGAACTGATTGAAGCATGTAAGATTATTAAGAGATTGGACTAGATAGAGGCAGGAAATATGTTCCAGATGATGGGAGAGACCAGTACCAGAGGGCATGGTTTGAGAATAAGGGGTAGGTCATTTAGGACAGAGTTAAGGAAAAGCTTCTTCTCCCAGAGAGTTGTGGGGGTCTGGAATGCACTGCCTTGGAAGATAGTGGAGACCAATTCTCTGGATGCTTTCAAGAAGGAGCTAGATAGGTATCATGAATAAGGGAATCAAGAGATATGGGGACAAAGCAGGAACAGGGTATTGATAGTAATTGATCAGCCATGATTTCAAAATGGCGGTGCAGGCTTGTAGGGCCGAATGGTCTACTGCACCTATTGTCTATTGTCACAGGCGTAACACTGACATGATGAAGGAAGCACTGAACACAGCCAGAGAAGGAAGACCTTTATTGCTGCCAAAAACACCAGTAGTGTAATGGGCAGAAAATATAAATACAACCGTTGCACGTGAACTTTTAGCATTGCTCATTTTTGAATTATGATAACTCAGAACTTGTAGTAGGATGCAGCAAATTGAAGTCCTTTACTACACAGGAGAATGTGACATCTAGAGTTTACTCCAGTGTCATGGTGAACACCCTCTTATCATCAGTCGATGCTCTGAAGCATGTACCAGGAAATGTCGATGGATATTTGCCACACACACACATGCAGAAATAAAAATCATATTTCTGGAGCTGTATTTCCTCAGCGAAAGCTTAGCTTACAATTGAGACTGGATACAATTGGAAAGGACGGTGAGTTGTTTCCTCTGGAGCACCATAGCCTGAGGGGAATTCCGATGAAGGTTTATAAGTTTAAAAGAGGCATAGATAGAGTAGACAGGGAGTATCTGATTCCCGGGGTTGAAATGTCAAATATCAAAGGGCAGGCATTTAAAGTGAGAAGGCGTGTGTTCAAAGGGCATGTGAGGCGTAGGGTTTTTTTTTTATTCAGAGAGTGGTGGATCACTGGAATGCACAGTTCTTAATAGATCTTAACAGACCTTTACTTCTAACAAACCACAAAGTCACCTGTTGTATGTTCGGAATCTGCTTCTCAGACTTTCGCTCATATTTTCCTGTGAATTGACAAGAAACAAAGAATTGTGAATTCAACTTGCAGCTCAGTTATCTCAGACCATTGACTTTCTTGCCCATGGAAGAATTCCTCACCGTGTTTTCCGGAGGTCGGGTTTGAGAATATAGAGTTCGGGTATGAGGACAGATGACACATTATAGTTGTGTGAATGACACACACCAATCCTCATGGAGGGATCAGAAATGCAGTGAGGGAGCCATTTAAAGTTCCTGGGGGCCAGTATGTCCGAGGAGCTAACCTGGACCCAACATATTGATACAGCTGTAAAGAAGGTGAGACGGCGGCTATATTTCAATAGGAATTTGAGGAGATTTGGAATGTCACCAAAAATGCTATGCTTTCTTGGAAGCTTGACAAAATTTGAATTATTATCTGAAACATTAACAAATTTCTACAGATGTCTGTTAGAGAGTTTATTGACTGGTTTCATCTTGGCCTGATATGGAAGCATCAATGCCATTGTACGGAAAAGCCTGTAATAAGTACTAAATATGGCCCAGTCCGTCATTGGTGAACCTCACCCACCATTGAACACAGGAAAGTATTCGGCACCAGTTCTCACTGTTTAGTTTGACCAGTCAGCTCCTCAGAAAATATTACCAAAATATTACCCCGTCCACCTCCCACCCAACTGGTGCATCAATCAAAGTATCTTCTCGATGAATAAACCCTGAACTATCATGGGAACATTTCCATTGCAAGACCAACCCGATTTTCTATAACTGTCCGTGAGTAACGTCTCGTGGGAAATTGTAATTGACAATGTTTTCAGCCCTGTTGGGGATGCCTGCCTCAAGTGACATTCATCTATTTTGTCTAGTCAAACCAATCTCCCATTCATTACTATTCCAGCCAATTAACTTCTGAAAATATATACTCATGATGGCAAATCGACTTTATTGCATATGGCATGACTTAAGGAAGAGCTAATGCATAATCTATATTCTGTGTGCTGTCTGTCCCTTCATCTTTGTGATGTTGCTGCATGCAAATTTTCCTTGGTACTGAATCCGTACCTCACTGAACTTATGATAATAAGAATAAACTCAATTTGACTTGGAAAAATTAATGTTTTTTTATTGCATTTCAGTATGTTCATTATATCAAAAAATAGATGTTTGACTTTAAATAAAATGTTGTTTGGAATATTAATGATCTGACACATTTGATTTAGTCAAATCCCAAAGCATCATTGAGGATCCCTGGCACATATCTCCCAATCTCTTTGACCTATAATCATCGGGAAGGAGGCACTGGCTTGAGAACTATGACTGCTAGACTGGGTAATAGCTTCTTTCATTAGGTTACAAAACCAATGAATGCCCTGCCACTCCCGACCTCTCATCACAAGACAGTGAGCTCTTTACTGTTAGTTGTTTTTTTTAATGTGCTGCACACTGCATGCATTGTGAATTATATTTTATTCACTTATTTTTGACAATATTTAGTTTTATGTGCTTTGTGCGATCAATGTTCTGTGGTTGGAGCACGTTGTAGAGGAATGTTGTTTCGTTTGGTTGTATATCTGTAAAGAAAATTCAACAATGAACACTGTTAAAGAAGTGGAGGTAAGACAATCCTACCTGTGAAGAAATTCCCTCTGCATTACTGTTTAATCTGGTTTCATGACGACTGGACATTTGGGCTTTGGAAAACTCAGTGTTAACAAGCAGCAGGAGAAACACCAGGACGACAAGTGTTTTTTGGAAGGCCATTATCTGGAGGAAGGTATCTCACTTTTGATAGCTCTGGTAAAGAGAAAAGAAGGACATTGAAAGCTTATGGATATTGAAAGACCTAGATAGAGTTGAAGTAGAGAGGATGTATTTTGTGGTGGTGGAGTTTGGGACCAGACGGTACAGCCTTGGAGTAGAAGTATGTCCCTTTACAACAGGGATGAGGAGGGATTTCTCGAGCCAGAAGGTGGTGAATCTTTGGAATTGCTTGCCACAGACAGCTGTGAAGCTAAGTGATTGGGGATGTGTAAAGTGGAGATTGATAGATTATTCATTAGTATGTTTGTGAAAGGTTCCTGACCAGGGGAAGCAAATGAGGTTGAGAGGGATAATAAATCAGCCAAAATGGAATGGTGGGGCAAACCCTTTGGGTTTAAATGGCCTAATTCTGCTCCTATGACTTTTGGAAACTACAAATTGAGAGGTAGAATATTTCAGAAAACTGAGAATACAGGTAAAGTGAATACAGACATCCTTCTATAGGACAAGAATGACTTATCGTTGGATAGCTGGGACAGTAAATCAGTTCAGTTTTAAAGGCAATACTGTATTTTTGTAGTTTTAAGTTGTGTGTGTTCAACAATAGGCTATAGTATATCTGTGCTGAATTCAGTTCCCACATATTGTCTTGTACAATCAGATACCTGTCACAAGGTAATAGATTATCTGCAGAAGTACAGACTCTAGTAGCCTTGAAGACTACTTTAGAACACCCTTCAATTGTAGATAGAATAACATTAAAATTACTATTCTCTTCTTTAATCACAGAGAGTTTGAATTTAGATTCCATTCCGTATGAGCTGCAAGTTCCTGTACTGCTGCCTTTGCTGAGCTGATTGTTTTCCATTTCCCTAAAGTTGTTTTTATGCTGAGTTCGTATCAGTGTCAAGTGTGACCAGGTGGTGTGATTCTTCCCTTGAGTCTATAGAATGGGTTCAAGGTCCAATCTTGTGAACAGTTCAAATTCTAGGATGCTATTTCAATGCAGCTCTGAAGCAATCCAGACAGAGATGTTAAAGCCTCTTGAGTGATTTCCATGTACCTTGGAAAAGATGGGCAAGTTCTCCCTGGTGTTCAGTCCTTGTCCTTTCTATCAGTGTCATTATCAATCACATTGTCGTAACGTTGCTGCATGAGTGAGATTGGATGCTGTTTTTTCAATTTATCAGAAACTCTACTTCTAAAATACCTCAGTGACAGAGAAATGGTTCAGGACAGCCCAATCAGAGCATAATACATTCAGTGGCCACTTTATTATGGACACCCGTACATCCCACTACACTTGTTAGTGCCGATATCTCATCATCCAAAATTTTCGATGTAACTTAATGCATAAAAGCATGCAGGAATGGTCAAGAGATTCATTTGCTGTTGAGACCAAACATCAGCATAGAAGAGAAATGAGATCTTAGTGACCTTGACCATGGATTGATCACATGTGCCAGGCAGGGTGGTTTGAGAATCTCAGAACCTTCAGCGACTTTCATGTACAAGAGATTCCAGCGTTTAAAGATAAGTCATCTGATCTTTGGCAGTTCTATGGGTGAAAATATTTGTTTCTGTGATATGTCAGACTGTTTAAGGTGACAGAAAGGTGCTATTAACTCAAATTACCACATGTTAAATCAATGGTGTGCAGAAGAACATCTCATGAACATGGAATGTCGAAACTAATTTAACGTCATTGCTGCTTGTGTAGTTTAGGAGCCAACATGTCTAATGATATTGTGAGAGATTTAAAATTCTAATTGGAATCTTTACCTTGAGTTTAGAAATAGCAAATTGTAAATCGCAAAGGATTTAACCAACAGCTACAAGGTAACTGTCAAATGGGTCAGTTTGCTATGAAAATGCTTTGAGAACTAAGGAGAACATAGAACAATGAAGAGTACAGCACAACAGCAGGCCATTAGGGCCACAATGTTGTGATGAACTAGCTATAAAGCAAATCAAAAACACCCAAACACTAATCCTTCCTGCCTATACCATGTCCATACCCTCCATCTTCCTGCAATCCTCTATCAGATTACCCCTCAGCCTTTGGAGCTCCAGTGGAAACAACATTTTATTACGCCTCCTGTGATAGCACACACCCTCTAAATGAAGCAGCATCCTGGTAAACATATTCTTCACCCTCTCCAACGCCTCCACATCCTTCCAAGTGTGGGGCGACCAGTACTGTATGCAGTCATCCAGATGTGGCCCAACGAGAGTCTTACAAAGTAGGAACATGAGAATTGAGCTAAATTATTTGAATAATAAATGCAAGCATGTTGTACGCCTATTTCTAAACAACATACCAACTTGTGTAGCTACTTACAACTAGCAATGAACTAGGATGCCATGATCTCTCTGCTCAGCAACACCAAAGGACCTTGCCCATAACAGTGTTCTGTCTTGCGTTTGCCTTACTGAGGTGCAATTCGTCACATTTATCTGGGTCAAATTCCATTTGCCATTTCCCAGCCTATATCTGCAATTGATCTACATTTTGCTGTATTTATTGCCAGTTCTCCACACTATCCACAGCTCCATCAATTGTTTCATCATCTGCCAATTTACCAATGAAGCCATCTCCATTTAATGCTTGTCAATAATTATTTCAGAAAGACTCAGACAAATCAGATTTACCTGTAACGAAGAAATCGAAGTTGCTTTCTTTGAGCTGCTGTATCAGATTTCGGTGGTTGTCCCCTATATATTGTGATTCAGGGAGGGGAACAACCTCAAATGGAGTATTTTGCAATGGCGCAAATATTTGGATAAACATGTTTGTGAAGAGTAATCAATGCACTGTGACTATGAACAAACAGTTCATATCTTAGTGTATTCAAATGGGGATCTTATATACTCACTGTGCCTGGAGATGAAATCCACATATTTACACAATCAAAGTGAACACTCTTACTGTTAGGAGAAGTAAGAACCAAGATGCACTTATACCTCATCCGTAGCATGGACTCTCAAATTGCACCGTCCACTGCAATCTTGGTCAGCAACCAATAATTTCCTATCTTTTTCCTTCCTGTGTTCCTCAGGAGTAGAGTGACATTTGTGATTTCCCGGTCACGGGGAGCAATTCCTGACTAATTATTCTTGCACTGTGAATGCCTTCACAATCGCTTCAGCCTCTTTTTGCGAATCCGTGATGTCTTGTCCATCCACCGTCAGGATTTACAACTCTCCAAGCAATATCTCCTTATTAAAAGTGATGATACTCAATGCCGCCCAGGCTTCAATTTCTGGCATCTCTTCATGTCGGAAAACATTGGAGAC
Source organism: Hypanus sabinus (assembly GCF_030144855.1). Lineage (NCBI taxonomy): Eukaryota > Metazoa > Chordata > Chondrichthyes > Myliobatiformes > Dasyatidae > Hypanus > Hypanus sabinus. Next base: position 48,493 of record NW_026779354.1, on the reverse strand, counting down.
TGACACAAAGTACGTGTACAGTTCTCTGCCGTTTCAGTGTGTCTGACAACTTCTCCAGTGTCATTTCCCAGAGGTCCAATATCCATTCTACACTCTCTTTTACTGTTTATACATCTGTAAAAGTACTCTTTGTATCCTCTTTAATATTCACAAAAAGAATTAGGTTTAATATCACTGCTATATGTCTTGAAATGTGTTATGCTCGAGAAGTACATCGTAATACATTATAATAAAACCAGTAAATCACAGTTAGATTTCTATAAAAATAGTATAAAAAAGTTAAATAAGTAAGAAATCCGATGTCAGATGGGAAGAGGCTGTCGCTGAACTATTGAGTGTGTGCCTTCAGGCTCCTGTACCTCCTCCATGATGGTAGAAATGGGAAGAAGGCATGTCCTGGGTGGTGGTGGTCCTTCATGATGGATGCTGCCTTTTTGAGGCAGCGCTCGTCAGTGATGTCATGGATGCTATTATTTCATCCATACTTTTCCTTAATTCTATTGTAATTATTCTGCACATTATTCTACACCTTCTGCATTATTAATGTTTTACCTTATCCTACCTCATTACACTGTGTAACGATATGATTTGATTTGTCTCAAGGGTATACATGCAAAAACATTCACTATTGCGGTACCTATGGCAATAATAAAAACATTCCAATTCCAATCTGTTGAACCCACTTCCCTGCTATTTATTGAAATACTGTCCACAGCCCTAGTTATGTGATTTGTCAGGACTTCAGACCTAGCATGTTTCAGCTGGAACCTGTCCAATCAAATCATCTCCATCCTTCCGCAATAGTGGAAGCAAAGTACCATGAATCTAAGCATTCTTCTCTTCCTCCAGCCAGCCCTCCTGTCACCCGCAGCCATTGGATCGTCTTGACTTAAGGAGGGACAGCTGTAGCCTAATAGGGGGCAGGTGTTTATAAGGGACTCGGGGACTGAGCCTGGGTGTGGGTTGTCCTACTCCGAAGCCGGTTTAACCCGATCTGTACCTGGGCTGCCGGCTCTGAATTCTGCTCTTTCCCTGGTTGCCGGCCTGCTCGGAATCCTGTTTTGCCCTGTTGCCGGCCTCTTCTGCATATGTTCTGTCCGGTTGGACTTGTTCCACTGCTTCTCTCGTGTGCGCTGGTCCCGCTGTTCCGCCTTAGTCGCCTTGCCTGCGCTGTCACGCTGTTGGTTGCCCTTCCCAATAAACCGGTGTATCACGGTAGCCCTACTGCTCACGCTGGACGCAGCTTTCTTCTGATTCCTTGCCTCCCTCAGGCAGGCCCGGCTGGACTGCCGCTGCCCGGTGGGGATTCTGCCCTTTCCACCCATTGCTCACTAAGGGTTGTGCCCCGCACCTGCCCAGGTGTCCGCTCCTTGCAGATGCCTCCGTGTTTTTAGCCTGGGAGGTGGCCCTGCCCGGGATCCATGCGGCCCGCCACGAGCTCTGGGATCCTCCTGCCCTATCACGAAATCGGGGATCCAGCCCCGCCTGCATAAGCCCCTGCATGCCACGGCATCCCCATCCTGTCCTACCCCTAGTACTTCAGTGCCTGCGTTCTGCATTCGGGTCCAATCCTGTCCCCGTCCTGACAAGCTCCTGGAGACTTGATACTATCAAAAGGCTTGTCAGGAGGCAGATAAGAGTCAGGAGTCTAGATGTAGGGATGAGAGTGATGAAAAACCAGAATGGGTAAGGATGGGATTTCTCTATTAGGTCTCCAGATAAAGTTTGAATAACCAACAGACTTATGATCTGTTATGGCTTCTGTCACATGAAGTGGATGTTTTTCACTGGGTACTGTAAAACAAATGGAAAGTTAAAAACAGTATATTCCACGAATGGATGGTTACGTACTCGTGACATGACAGTGGTACCCTTGTCACTTGACAGGGGTTGAAGCTGTACTGGACTTGAGGTAATGGTCTTGTGATGGTGAAATGACGTCATTTTCCCGCCAGTAGAGATCATGTGACAGTTTTTTTTTACTGGTTATAAAAGGAAGACCCCACCCTGTGAGGAGGGGCAGCTCGTGGCTGGATTTGTCAAGTTGATTTCATGCCACTGCGTGATTTAATGGGATGACGCAGTTTAGCTGAAGGTTGAAGTTTTATCAAATGCCAAAAGTTTAAAAGATCATTGCCAGCAGGTTCTTGAAATACTGCTAGTTCCGAAATCAGTGGAGAGTGAAGATCGAAGATCGAGGAGGATCTATTTCGACGGTGAAACGGGTTCGACCTTATTTAATCCTTAATCGAAAGGATTTCGTGGACTGTTCACGTGTTAATCTCTGCGGGAAAGCCGGAGATTGAGGACAGTGTGATAAAGGAAAGGTCAGTGCCTTTAAGCCGTTCCATTTTGTAAATTCGTCGTGGGAGAAGTTCGACATCGGGTATGGAAGTGAAGCGACGTGAAAGAAAATTTAAATAGTCTTATAAAGTCTCTCCTTTTAGCTGAACTGTGAGCATATCGAACTTTTGGCAATACTACTTTCAAGAACTGTTTTTGCAATATCGCTTTAAGGACTGTTTGAGCTGCCGCACAGCAGCTGTTTCCGGTTACGTTAGTGTTTGGTTACTTTTGGGGGGGTTTGTTTTCTGTGTTTAATAAACGTGTTATTTGTTATACAGAACCCCTTGCCGAACATATATTCATTGTTGCCGGAATATGTAACAGGATGACGTCAGCTTTTCTGTCAATGCAGAAGCATCTCACCCACTTCCACGTAGCAAATCAGTGGTCAGCACTTTACACTTAATATCTTTGAATCCAAACCCCAGCTCCTGAAGGGAAAAAGGTAGGTCATCAGGCATCGTGAATAAATTATTGAGATTTATTTCTCGTCAGCTGAGGAATACTATGTTACCCTGCAGACTTTGTATGAATTGAACGAGCTGGTCTTTGTGCAATAGATGTCAAGTCTGATCTCTAATTGCGACTAATACGTATCTGTGGAGGGAAATCCCCATAACTGGACAACTGTAAGTCCTGCATTGGACTCAACAGACGGCCCCTGTGCTCCACCATGGACTTTCCATAGAGTGCAAAAAGAGAGAGTGACATTTCACAGATCTTCCCAGTTCACAAGCTGGGAAATCCCCTGGCTAAATTCATCTCAGATTTACTAAGTACAAACTAAGTTAATAGACATGTTTTTACCATTTAGAAGACATTTGGACATGTGCATTGATTAGAAAGGTTTAGAGGGTCATTGAGGGCAAATAAGAAGCTCATTCAGGTAACTTGCTCAGCGTGGATGTGTTTGGCCGAAGTGCCTGTTTTCTGTGCAGTATATTTCTCCAAATCTATTTTATTAAGTAGTTCAGATTATTTTCTTTTTGTAATAGTGGACATGTGTTTTCAGCCGATGAATCTTTAACACTGAGTTTGTGGAAAAAGCTCCTCATTGATTGCCGATGTCAGCAGAGCAGCAGCTCGCTCTGGAACTGGCCCTGTGCTCTTCGAGTCCAGCTGATGTGCAGTCAGCTGGCAAACCAGTGCAGAGGATCAATTGTCAAACTGATCTACTGTCACTGGTGCTTCCAGCTCCCCTGTGAGCTGACTCCGTTATCGAGTGTGACTTTATATATAGTAAGCAGCACTCAGCTTTCGGGCTTAATACTGAATTAACCCCATGGACTGGCGTTATGAAGTGTCTGTGGGCCAAGATGGGAACATACCCAGATTAATTGTCCTAGGCCATTCTGAGCAGGTTCTCCAGAGAAAAATTGTAGTAAGAGGACAGCTTGCATAATGTAGATTTTGAGAGAATGATGAGTGATAAAGATGGAGAAAGATGAACTTAGAGAAATGGAGACTGCAAGAACTGCTTCTGTTCTCAGCCATTCTCCATGACAACAAGAATTCTGGACTGGCTGGTTGTCAGGACACGCTCAAGGAACAAAGACAGAATGAATGTTAACAACGTTTGAGGGCAGCATTAGTGAAATAACAAAGTTGAATTTGTTCAGGTCTCGTACCACACATCCGCCAATCTCTTTGACACCCACAATCTTTAGGAATTAAATGCTGGAGCATCAGGTCTACGACTGCCAGACTGGGTAACAGCTTCTTCCCTCAGGCTGAGAACCTAATAAATATCCTCGCACCACCAAGGTCTCATCACGAGCAATGTGAGCTGTTTATTGTTTACTGTTTACTCTTTACAATTCACCCGTGCTGCCCACTGCATGTATTGTGAATTTTATTTTAGCCATTTATTTGTGATAATGGTGTGTTTTATGTGCTGTGCTTTGTGGGTATATGTTTTCTGAGTGCACCATGGTTTGGAGGAACATTTCTTTATTTGGTTGTCTGTACAGAGGAACAGAGGGTCCAAGTCCATAAGACACTCAAAGCTGCTGTTCAGTTTGACTGTGGTTGATGAGACATACGGTGCATTGGCCTTCACCAACTGTGGGATTGAGATCAAGAGCCGAGAGGTTAATATTGCAGCTATATAGTACGCCTGTCAGACCCCACTTGGAATACTGTGTCCAGTTCTGGTCGCTGCACAAAAGGAAGAATGTGGAGACTACAGAGAGGGTGCAGAGGAGATTTACGAGGATGGTCCCGGTAGTGAGGAGCATGCCCATTGAGAATAGATTGAATGATCTTGTCCTTTTCTTCTCAGACAACGAAGGATGAGTGGTGTCATAATAGAGGTGTATAAGATGATCAGGGGCTTTGTTTGTGCAGATAGTCAGAGGTCTTATCCCAGGGCTGAAAAGGCTAATGTGTGAGGGCACATTTTGAAGGTGTTTGGAAGTAGATACAGAGGAGATGTCAGGGGTAAGTATTTTAAGCAGTGAGTGATGAGTTTGTGGAATGGTGCAGGTGGATACAATAGGGTATTTGAAGAGACTCCTGGGATGGAACATGGAGTTTAGAAAAAATAGAGGGCTATGTGTAATCCGGGGTAAATTATAAATTCAAAAAAATGTTCTGTAAACCATTGTGGGCCAAAGGACCTGCATTGTGCTGGAAGTTTTCCATGTTCTATGTTCTAAATGCTCTTCATATTACAAGACATTCAATCCTCGGTTTTATATTCTGATTCTCTTGAAATAAAATTTTACACGGCATTTACCTTCCTGACCACAGAATCAACCAACAAATTAAGTTTTCAAATGCTGCACAGGAATCCCAAATGCTTTTGCACTTCAGATTTTTATGTTTTATTTCCATTTAGAAAGCAGTAAAACTTTCATTTCTTCTAACAAAGTTTACAACCATAAACCTCTCAACATTGGATTCATCTGCCACTTATTTGACCATTCCCTTAATGTATCGAATTCTTCTGTATCTTCCCTATTCTTTCAAATCTACCTGCCGATTCACTTATGTTTGTATCGTCTGCAAACTTTGCAACAAGGCCATCAATTCCATCAGGTCCATCAATCCCATCACTCAAATCATTCTCATATAATAATAATAAAAAAAAAATTGGTCACAACACAAACCCATGAGGAACACCAATAGTCAGGGTAATGAATCAGAAAAGGATCCCTTTCTCCCCGCTCTTTTCCTCCTGCCAATCAGCACTTCTTGAATCCGTGCTGGTATCTTTTCTATAATACCATGGGTTTATAGTTTGTTATAGTGTTATAGTGTTACAGTGTGGCAGCTTGTGAAAAGCCTTCTGAAAATCTATGTCCACAACATCAACGTATCTACATCGACACAACATCAACATATTTGCGTATCTTATTTTTTTTTCTTTCTTCAAAGAATTCCAACAGATTAGTCAGGCAAGGTTTTCTCAAGGAAACCATGCCTCTGACAAGCTATTCGTGCCTTCCAGAATCTCTAAACCACACCCTTTACAATCAACTCCAACATCGTCCCTACCACTAAAGTCTGATTACCTAGCCCCTTGTTTCCTATCTTCTGCCTTTCACATTTCTCAAAGAGTGGGGCGACTGGGACGTTCCGGAGTTTGGAGAACAATTCCAGTCCCATCATGCTCGGAGTCTCTTTACATCCACTGAGTGGAAAGCTTGGGATATTCCCGACTGATCGAGTTTCTTTTCACGGTTCAAAGACCGATAGGCTTGGGAATTGATCATTACAAATTGTCCTGTGATTACACAGCTTGTACCTTGGTTTACTAGGTGGCGCAGCTTGAGGGGATGGAAGTCCTTGTTCCATCTTGCATCTCAATAAATAAGTAACTAATAGATTTGGGGCATCACATCTGAACTGCGGAGGAATTTGGGGTGGGAGAAAAAAAATGATCAGTGGTCCTGGTCCAGGTGAGTCCAGCAAATAGGATAACCACTGAAAAGTGACTGCTAAGCAGCTAAGAAATAAATATAGGAATCAGAATCAAAAGGTTAATATACTCTGCATTGTTATGTAAAGTGCGTGCGCTTGTTACAGGATCAATTAGATTAGGGAGTTAAAAGTGTGCCTCAAAGACTGGAGGAAGATTGCTGATATTCATGATACTTTGGTCCCACTTTTGGGGAGGAATGGAGATGATTTGATTGGACAGGGTACAGCTGAATCATGCTCGGACTGAGGTCCTGACAAGTCACATAACTACGGCTATAGACAGTCTTTCACTAAATTGCAGGGAAATGGGTTCAACAGGTTGGAAATGTTATGGATGATGTTTAAGTGTATCTTGTTTCTCACTTCTTCTGGCAGCAATAGTGTTAACTTTGATGTCTAAATATGTGGATTTGATCCCAGGGACAGTGTGGACATACGACCCCCAACTGACGACACTGAGTCAGGACCTGTTTGTTCATGGTCACCTTCAATTGATTATTTTTGGCAAACTTGTTTATCCAAATAGAAGCTATTTACATAGAGCTTGATAAGGGTAGGCAGTGCATGTATCTACATTGATTTTACTCAGGCGCTGGGCAAAGTCTTTTTGGATGGTAATCCGGAAAATTCAGATGCATGTGGTTGGCAGGGAATTGGCTGTTTGGAGTCAGTACTGGCTTTCGCATAAGAGACAGGAGGAGTGGTTGAAGGAAAACATTGGAGCTGGAGGTCTTCGATTAGTGGAGTTTCACAGCGATCTATTATGGGACCTCTGCTATTTGTAATGTCTCTAGATGTCCTGGATGAAAATGTAGATGGATTCATTAGTAAATTAGCAGATGATACCAGGATTGACGGAGCTGTGGATAGTACAAGGGAGTGGCAATAAATACAACAAAATATAGATCAATTGCAGATATAGGCTGAGAAATGGCAGATGGAATTTGACCCAGAGAAATGTGAGGAACTGCAACTCTGCAGGGCAAATGCAAAGAGACAGAACTCTGTTATGGACAAGGTCTTTTAGAGTGTTGCTGAGCAGAGATCATGGCATCCCCATTCATTGCTAGTTGAAAGTAGCTACACAGGTTGATATGTTGCTTCAGAGAAGCTTACAGAATGCTTTCATTTATTTGTCGAAGTACTGAGTTCAAAATTCATGTTCCAACTTGGTAAAACTCTCGTTGGGCCACGTCAGGATCACTGCATAAAGTTCTGGTGGCCCCACACTTGGAAGGATGTGGAGGCTCTGTAGAGGGTGCAGAGTATGTTTACCAGGATGCTGCCTCAGTTAAAGGGTGTGTACTATCACAAGAGGGGTAATAAAATAGTTGTTTTCACTGCAACTCCAGAGACTGAGAGGTGATCTGATGCAGGAAGATGGAGGGATTTGGACATGGTGTAGGTAGGAGGGATTAGTGGGTTTGGTTTACCAATGACGGACTGGGCCATATTTACTACTACTGACAGGCTTTTCCGTACAATGGCATTGATGCTTCCATATCAGGCCACGAGAAAACCAGTCAATATACTCTCTAACATACAACTGTGGAAATTTGTAAATGTTTCAGCTAACATGTCAAATTTTGTCAAGCTTCCAAGAAAGTATAGCGTTTTTGGTGACATTCAAAATCTACTCAAATTTCTATTGAAATATAGCCGCCGAAATACCTTCTTTACAACAGCATAAATATGTTGGGTCCAGGTTAGGTCCTCGGATATTTTCACACCCAGGAACTTAGCTCCCTCATTTAATTTCTGATCCCTCCATGAGGATTGGCGTGTGTTATTCTCTCAACTATTTTCTGTCACCTGTCCTCATACCTGAACCCTTTTCAGTGCAACAGCACTCCAGAAAGCATGCCGTGGAATTCTTCCATGGGCAACAAAGTCAATAGTCTGAGATAACGGAGCTGCAAGCTGAATTCTCTGTTCTTTGTTTCTTGTCAATTCACAGGAAAATATGTGCGAAAGTCTGAGATGCATATTCCCACATAGCTGTCCAGAACACAGCAGGTAACCGTTTGGTAAGTAAAGATCTGTTAAGAGCTCGTAAGAACAATGCATTCCAGTCATCCACAACTCTCTGAGTCAAAAGCCTACCTCTCATGTGCCACTTGAACCCATGCCTTCTCACTCTAGATGCCTGCCCTTTGGTATTTGACATTTCAACCACGGGAAACAGATACTCCCTGTCTAATCTATCTGTGCCTCTTTTAATCTTATAAACTTTTATCTGATCCCGCCTCAGTCTCTGGTGTTCCAGAGAAAACATTTCAGCTTCCTTTCCAATTGTATCCAGTCTCAATTGTAAGCCAAGCTGCTGCTAAGGAAATACACCTCCAGAAATATGATTTTGATTTCTGCAATGAGTATGTGTGTGTATGGCAAATATCCATCAGCATTTCCTGGTGAATGATTCAGAGCACACGACTAATGATAAGAGGATGTTCATCATGACATTGGAGTTGTTTCCTTCAGTGTAATAAAGTACTTCAATTTGCTGCATCCGACTACCACTTCTGAGCTGTTATAATTTGAGAATGAAAAATGCTAAAAGTCCAAGTGCAACTATTTTATTTATATTTTCTGCCAATTACACTACTGACAGTTAGGGCAGAAATAAATGTCTTCCTTCTCTGGCCGTGGTCAGGGCTTTCTTCACCATGTCAGTAGATTCCTCTTGGGTTTCAGTGCAGTCCAGTACACATCCCACGTGGAGACTGAGGAGAAGCATTACACTCAGATCTAGAATAATTCTTCATTGCTGTTTCTGGAGCAGTTTGGTCTTACCAGTCAGAGTTGTTATTCCTTGGCTGAACGCCCAGACCCGTGGACCTCTCTTAGCCTGGCCTCTACTTATTGACCTATTTGGTACGGCTGATACTGCCGAGAGCCAAAGCGGAAGCCCCTGTCTCCAGACAACATAGAACTCGGGGTTATTGAGGCACAATGGCCTCCAAACCTAAAGCTTGTGGTCCTCTTTCAGGCCTTTATTTTTTGCTATCCCTTATTTTAAGCATTGGCACAATTTAACATTCATCATAAACCACTTCCTCCTGTATCCAAACCTTTATGAATTAGGTTTTCTATCCGATTCAATGTTAAATGTTTATTTTATAACATTTTTATGGCTCCAAGCTTTCAGTAACAAATGAATATTGCTGACCTTGTATTGTAGATTGGGAATTGCACAGAGGGTTAGGATCACCTAAAGTCTGGATGGTGACAATCTTCAATCTTCCACGACTCTTCAGTCAGTGATAAATGGATGCTTTAGTTGTGTCAAAATAATTCGTCATCGGCTAAGCACTATCTCTGAGCTTAGTCTATTTATTTACTCTTTGAATAATTCACGTCTTCCTGTTGGAATTCTTTGAGGAGAATACAAGTAGGATAGATAAATGGGATGCAGCGGATTTTGTTTATCTGGACGTTAGGAAGGCCTTTGACAAGTTACCACACAGATGGCTGATTACCAAAGTAAGAGCCCAGGATATTACTAGAATGTTATTAACATTGTTAGGTCATTGGCTGATTGGTAAGAGGCAGCAATTGGGAATAAAATGCTCCTTTTCCAGTTACCTGCCAGTGGCCAGTGGTGTTCCACAGTGGTCGGTGTTGGGATCACTTCTTTTCTTTGCTGTATATAATGACTTATATGATAGAATAGATGGTTGTGTTGCCAAGTTTCATATGTTAGAAAGATTCGTGGAAGGGCATGTAGTGTTGAGGAAACAGGTAGAATAGGAACATACAGAACATAGAATTGCAACAGCACAATACAGGCTCCTTGGTCCACAAAGCTGTGTCAAATATGCCCTTTCTTTAGAACTTTTGCATTATGCCGATGACCTTTTGCTTTATATTTTTAATGTTAAGACCTCATTACCTTTCGTACTTCCTTCATTCTCCTGTTTTTGCCAGTTTTCAGGACATAAAATAAATTTTCATAAGAATGAACATTTTCCTTTGAATAATTTGGTATCAATTAATAGCAACCTTACTTTTAAAATTGTAAGAAATCAATGTAAACACAAGGAAATCTGCAGATGCTGCTAATTCGAGAAACACACACAAAATGAAGGTGGAACGCAGCAGGCCAGGCAGCATGTATAGAAAGAAGCATTGTCGATGTTTCGGGCCGAGACCATTCGTCAGGACTAACTGAAAGAAAAGATAGAGATTTGAAAATAGGAGGTGGAGGGGGAAATGCAAAAATATAAGAAAAGACCAGAGCGCGTGGGTTGAAGCAAAAAGCTAGAGAGTTGATTGGCAAAAGGGATACAGGGCTGGAGAAGGGAAAGGAACATGGGACGGGAGGCCTAGGGAGAAAGAAAGGTGGAGAGGAACACCAGAGTGAGATGGAGAACAGGCAGCATGATGGACAGAGAGAGAACAGAAAGTGGCGGGGGGGGGAATAACTAAATCAGGGCTAGGGTAAGAAGGCGAGGGGCATTAACGAAAGTTAGAGAAGTCAATGTTCATGCCATCAAGTTGGATGCTGCCCAGACGGTATATAGAAAAAGGAAGACATCTCCTTCGTCCTGGAATGAAAAGCCTCATCCCGAGAGCAGATGCGGCGGAGACGCAGGAATTGCGAAGAGGGGATGACATTTTTGCAAGAGACATGGTGGGAATACAAATAGTCCAGGTAACTGTGAGATTCAGTCGGCTTATAGAAGATATGTGTAGATAAGCCGTCTCCAGAGATGGAGACAGGAAGATCAAGAAAGGGGAGGGAGGTGTCGGAAATGGACCAGGTAAATTTGAGAACAGGATGGAAGTTGGAGGGAAAGTTAATGAAATCAACGTGTTCAGCATGCGTGCAGAAAGCAGCACCAATGCAGTCGTCGATGTAGCGAAGGAAAAGAGGGGGGCAGATACTCGTATAGGCTTGGAACATGGACTGCTCCACAAAGCCAACAGAAAGGCTGACGTAGATGGGACCCATGCGGGTGCCCCTGCCTGCACCTTTGGTATGGAGGAAGTGGGAGGAGCCAAAGGACAAATTATTGAGAGTGAGAACGAATTCCTCTAGACGGAGGTGAGTGGTGATAGATGGGAATTGGTTTGGTCTGGAATCCAAAAATAATCGGAGAGCTTTAAGACCTTCTTGGTGGGGGATGGAGGTATATAGGGACTGCACGTCTATGGCGAAAATAATGCAGTGGGGGGCAATAGAACTAAAAATCACTGAAAAAATTCAGAACATGAGAAGTGTCACGAACATAGGTGGGAAGGGATTGAACAAGGTTGGATAAAACAGTGTCAGGATACGCAGAAATGAGTCCGGTCGGGCAGAAGCAAGCTGAGACAATAGGTCTACCTGGACAGGCATGTGGATTTGTGGATCTTGTGCAGGAGGCTGAGACGGGAAGTACGGGGTGTGGGAACTATGAGATTGGTGTCAGGGGATAGGAGCTCCCCTGAGCTGACAAGGTTGGTGATGGTGTGGGAGACAGTGGCCTGGTGCTCCTTAGTAGGGTCATGATCGAGGTGTAAGTAAGAGGAGGTATCAGTGAGTTGTCGCTGTGCCTCGGCCATGTAGAGGTCAGTACACTAGGCCACAGCAGCGACCCCTTATCAGTGGGTTTGATACTGAGTTTGGGGTTGGTGCAGAGGGATCGGAGAGCAGAGCGTTCGGAAGAAGTGAGGTTGGAAGTGGAACAAGGTGCGGTGAAGTCCAGATGGTTGATGTTCCGTCAGCAGCTAGCAATAAAGAGATCCAGAGCAGGCAGAAGACCAGAGCGGGGTGTCCATGAAGAGGAGTTTGGTTGAAGACGGGTCATGGGTGGGGGTGGGAGTCCTTGCCGAAGAATTAGGCTCGTAGACGGAGCCGGCGGAAGAAAAGTTCAGCATCATGGCGTACGCCGAACTCGCTGAGGTGTGGGCGAAGGAGCACAAAGATGAGGTCTTTGCTGAGGACAGAGCACTCTGCCTCAGAGAGTTGAATGTCGGAGGGGATGGTAAATACCCGGCACGGATGAGAGATGAGATCACAGGGGAGAGGCTGGTGAAGTCGGTGGAGAGCGGAGGATTAGGGTGAGAGGAAGGTGGAGCCTCTGAGGGTCCAGGAGCTGACGATTGGATTGAGGGAGAGGAGATTGCAGAGTGGTGCTTGGGGAAGGTCAGACAGGAGTCACAACCGCAGCACGTGAAGACCCGGCCTGGAGTTCAATGCTGGAGTCGCAGTTGGGGTCTGCGCAATCGCGTTGAAGGTGTCCATGGTCGTTGGAACTGGCATTGATGATGCTGGAGTCCGGATTTTGAATATGCCCTGGGTTGCTGTGGCAGCCGAGATCGACGGCGGGGCCATTCCATGGTCTTTGGAACCAGTATTGATGGTGCTGGAGTCCGGGTTTGAGAGAGTGTGAGATGTTTGAGAGAGCCATGGTTTTCAAGGGACATTGGAAGATTATTTCGAAAAAGAGAAAGGTCTATAATAAATATAGGCAGCATGGTGTAAGTGACGCGTTTGAGGAATATAAAGAATGTAAATAAATCTTAAGGAAGAAAATAGAAAAGCTAAAAGAAGATACGAGGTTGCTTTGGCAAGTATGGTGAAAATAAATCCTAAAGGTTTCTACAGTTATATCAATATTGGTCCCTTAGAGAATCAGAGTGGACAGCTATATGTGGATGGGGTCGATTTTGAACAATTTATTTTCTTCGGTATTCAATAAGGAGAAGGATATGTTATCGTGTAAGATAAGGGAAACAAGTATGGTAGTTGTGAAAACTATGATGACTAAAAAAGAGGAAGTACTGGCGCTTTTAACGAATATGAAATGGCAAAAGCCTTCGGGTCCTAACAGGATTTCCCCTAGGACCTTGAGGGAAGTTAGTGTAGATACAGCTAGGGCTGTGACAGAAATATTTCAAATGTCGTTAGAGACGGTCATCCCTACTTCGAGGCACACCCCTAATTCTGCGACACCTCTGGTGCCTGACTGCATCGGTCTTGACCATTGCTCTGGATTCATCAGCTGCGTGGAGAGCATTCACCCCTGCATGGGCAACAGCTTGCTTTATGTATCGTACTACCCTGACTTGCATATTGACTTTCATCCGCGAAGGTACAATATCCATGGTCGAACCTGACCAGCGAAGGGCCATCAACAGCATGTCTGACTATGGCCTCCTCTCCTGCTGCGATGAGGCCAAGTATAGGTTGAATGAACAACACCTCTTATTCCGATTGTGTAGCCTCCAACCTCGACGGCATGAACATTGATTTCTTCAAATTCAAGAGATGAATATCCTGTGCTTCTTCCCCCCACTCTACCTCAACGTTCCTTCGGATCCCCCCACCCCATTCTGGTGGCTATTTACTCCTTCACTTCCCCTCACGCACCGCCATGACCTCCTCATCAATTCTGTCTGGCTCTCCATCTCTTTTGTGTAATCCCGTGGTCCTGCGTCTCTCCTGTTAGATTCCTTTCTCTTCATCTCTTTGCCTTTTCTGCCTGTCACAGCTCTTCACATAATCGTTCCTCCAGAAACCAGACCCCTCCCGCACTCACTTGTCCTTCTACTCCTCCCCCATCACCTAATTCTGGCTTTTGTCTCTTTCTCTTTAATCAGAATGATGGTTCCCAGCCCGAGCTGTCGACTGGTTGCTGAGTTCCTCCAACATTCTCTGTGTGTTTGCTTCTGTTTGTTTATTGATTAAAATAATCAAACTGGTACATTGGAAGAGGAATTTGTGGAATGGTCAGAGACAGTTTCATACAGTAGTTTATTTACCCAGGAACATGCCATTTCAGTTGTAATCTGTGTAATGAGGTGGTATTACAGAGAGTTCTTGCGGTGAAGGATCCTGAATATGAGCAGTGGCAGATGTTTAAGGAGAAGGTTCGTTAGAGCCGACATTTATCCCGATCAGACAGAGTAATCACAGAGAGCAAACAACAGTCTGTGGTTAAAAGAGTTCAAGGTAAATATTAAATCAGAGAACAAACAAAGAGGCAATGACAGGGTGGACAAAACAGTCGGGATTTTTCCTGTAACTCATGATGCGACAAAAGATAAAAATATCAAGGAAAAAACAGATTAGTTAACTCAATAATTTCCATTGGTGTTTTCAGTGGGGACACAGCAAACATCCTACAGATATCTAACGGTGACATTTCAATGCTGTGCCATAATGTGTAGCAATCACCATCAGGGGTGATAAACTAATGGGACTAAAAGCAAAAATATCCAGTTCCCAACGACCTGCACCAGACGGTTTCACAGGAAGGCTGGAGAGAAAGTAGAGACATTGGAATCTGTCAAAAATCACTGTTACAGAAAGGTCCCAGTGGAGCTGAAAACCATTGCTGAAGGGTGGAAGAGAAAGGAAAACAAAGTAGGTAACTGTACTGGAGTCTATAACCTGTGAAGAAATGACAAGTCATTTAGAAAAGTTTAATGTCATTGAACTAAACCAAGAGGGTTTACAGCCAGATTCACACAGCACAGAAACAAGTCTTCAGCTCAAATGGTCCACACTGACCAAAATTCCCATCTGAGCTTCTGGTCTGTAACCGCCTCACCACGATATTATGAACAATGTTATCCTCCGTCCTTTTCCCATTTCCCACCTTTTGACCCATATCCTTCAAAACCTTTCCTTCCCATTAGCCTGTCCGAGTACTGCTTCAATGTACCTGATTCAACCACTCCCCCGGTAGCTCATTCCATTTGCTGACCAGCCTGTGCTTGGAAATGTTGTCCTTCAGGTTCCTATTAGATCTCCTCTTAAACCAATGCCTTCCGGTTCCCGATTCCCCAACACTGGCAGAAAGACTGTTTTATTCGACCCACACTGCAATACACCTCTGCAATACCAGCACTCATTCTCTGACATTCCGTGGAAAATTGTCCAAAACACCTTTCACAATTCAGTCCTTTGAGATCCAGTCACATCCCAGTAAATCTCCTCTGCACTCTTTCCAGCGGAATGGTGTCTATCATACAGCAGGGCGACCTAAACTAAACTCTATTTGCAAAATACGGCGAAACCAACGTGGTGTACATCTGCACCATTTCTTCCCAGCTTCTATATTCGGTGCCCTGACTGAAGGACAGTGTTCCAAACCCCTCTTCACCACCCTGTCCATCTGGAACCTGGTCTTGGACCCTGTAACCTGGGTTACTGAATATTAAAACAACACACAGAAAATGCCGGTGGAACACAGCAGGCCAGGCAGCATCTATAAGGAGAAGCACTGTCGACGTTTCGGGCCGAGACCCTTCACCCAACACTCAGGTTGGAGGAATAACACCTTATATACCAGCTGGTTAGCCTCCAACCTGATGGCATGAACATTGACTTCTCTAACTTCCGTTAATGCACCTTCTTACCCCATCCCTGACATATTTAGTTTTTTTCCCCTTTCTCCCTTTATTTTTTTCTTTCTCTCTCTGCGCATCACTCTGCCTGTTCTCCATCTCCCTCTGGTGCTCCCCTCCCCTTTTCCTTCTCACTCGGCATCCCGTCCCATGATCCTTTCCCTTCTCGAGCTCTGTAACCCTTTTACCAATCACCTCTCTGGCTCTCAGCTTCACCCCACCCCCTCCGGTCTTCTCCTGACATTTTGCATTCCCCCCCACTTTCAAATCTCTTACTATCTTTCCGTTCAGTTAGTCCTGACGAAGGGTCTCGGCCCGAAACGTCGACAGCCCTTCTCCCTATAGATGCTGCCTCGCCTGTTGCATTCCACCAGCATTCTGTGTGATACCAGAGTTTTGAGACTTTATAGGGGAAGTTGGAGAAGTGTGTCTTAGTACTTTCTGGAGCATTTACCACATGTAAGGCAAGTGCACAAGACAAGAGCTCTGTGCTGGGAAGGAAGTGTGTTAATATTGATTGAAGTCAGGTTATCATACTGAGACAGAATAACGTGTAAGGAGGATATAATTGGTGGAGTTTTCCAGGGACCAGTTCTGGATCATCAATGACTTATTGATATTAATGACCCGATGGAAAGGCAGAATGTGCGGAATCCACGGTGCCAATGATGGGGAACGTGATGAGGGGACATGTTGTGATTGAACATTTGGTCTCTCCAACAAGACAGGGGGAAGCTGGTGAGAAGAATACTTGGTAAATGAAGCTTAATGTGGTAAAGTGTGATGGCATGCAGAGAAGCAGGAGGAATCAAAAGTCAGACAATTATTTATGTAGAGATAAATTGTCAATGAGAGAAATAGAGAGGCGTCAATGTGTTCTCCTGCACAACAAAGTAGAGATGGGTGTAGTGAGTGGTTCATAAAAACATATATGACCAAGGTTCAGAGGTGAATGGTTCATTGATATTTATTGCTGTAGAGAAATAGAGAGGTTTTGTTACAGTGTCAGACAAATGCACAATGATGGATTTTGGAAAGTTAAAGCAGGTTATGACACAGACAGAGAAAAATAGGTTCCTGAGGATTGTTGACGAAAAGAAAGACTTGGGGTACAGGTACATAATTTCATGAAGGTGCCAACACAGGTAGACAAGGTTGTGAAGAAGGTGCACGTCATGCTTGCCTTCATCGGCAAAAGGCTTTGGGAGGAGCTGGGATATCATATTACAGTTGTACAAATCAATAATGAAACCACACCAGGAGTACCCTGTGCAGTTCTGGTCACCACGAGAGGAAGGATGTGGTTAAGCTGAAACGATGCAAAAACGATTCACAGGAATGTTACCTGGACCGCGGGATTCAGTTTCAAGGAAAGATCATACTGACTTGGACTGTTTTCCACGAAGTGAAGGAGGCTGACAGGTGAAATGGTAGAAGTTTATAAATCTAAGAGAGGAGTAGACAAGCAGATTCACTTACCCAGCGTGCAAGTATCAAATATGACAAGGAGCAACTTTAAAATGCCAAGGTGAGTACTTAAAGGTGGACATTAGTGGAGGTAAGATTAGTGTCTCCGTAAAAAGGGAGGGTGGGGAATAAATCGATCAGGGATGGGCTAAGAAAGGGAGGAAGGTTATTAACGGGTTAGAAAAAAATCAATGTTCATTCCATCAGGTTGGAGGCTACCCAGACGGAATATGCGGTGTTGTTCCTCTAAACTGAGTGTGGCTTCATCGTGATAGTAGAGGAGTCGTGGATAGACATATCAGAATGGGAATGGGACGCGGAATTAAAATATGTGGCCACTAGGAGGTGCTACTTTCTCTGGCTTTTCATGTCTATCCACGGTCCCAGAACAGGAACACTGCAATCCAGTAACGTTGCTCAGTCTCCCTTATCCTTCAACGCTGGCAGATGGTATTTATTTGGTACTACATATGCCGAATTGTAATAACCCCTTGACAGCGTTTGTTCAGCCTGCCAGCCGACTCTGTAACTGCCATCAGCAGAAGTTGTGATATTACTGGTGACATAGCTATTGTCCGTACAGTTAGCTAAATCTGATCCCATTACCCCGTAGTTGCAATAACAGACTTCACGCTCATTCTCGTGAAGTTTTTTCAGAGATTAGGATTCGTGCAGTCCATTATAAGAAATTTAATGTCAGCGTACAAAACAGTTCCATTGGCAAGAGTAATTTCTCTGGGCAGTTCAGACCAGTGCTCCCTTCACAGATCTAACGTTGCTACTAAAGTAAAACACAGACTCAATCTTGCCCAAACCTCAGCACCTGCAACTGGCTTTCGCACGGTGCTGACACCGATCGAAGCTTGTGTTTTCCTTGCTCTCAGCAAAGGATCGGCTATCTCGCCTCGGTTCAGCCACATCAAATTGTCTTCAATTCCAAAAGGAAGTTACAGACTATAACGTACGATGGTCTACACACTCAAATTGCTTGAAGAACTCAGCAGGCCAGACAGCATTAACAGAAGAAGTACTTTTTTTTCCAAAGATGCTGCCTGACCTGCGAAGCTCCTCCAGTATTTTGAGTTTGTTGCTCGAATTTCCAGCAGCTGTAGATTTCCTCTTGTTTGCCAATTGCGATGATCGTTTGTCAGCGCAGAACCTCAGGATACTGACCACCACCCCTTTCTAGTGAAGATGCAAACCATCCCTTTGGTATCGATCACCCCTGCACAGATGAAGTCCCAGTGATTGGGTGAATGCAAGTCGGCTTTTTCCATGGGGGTTGGGAGGTACTACAACCAGAGGGCATGAGTTAAGGATGATGGGTGAAAGATTAAGGAGAACAGGAAAGGAAAATTCTTCACTCAGACGGTTGTGAGAGTGTTGGAACGAGCTGCCAGAATGAGTGTTGCATGCAAGTTTGATTTCAATATTTAAGAGAAGTTCGGATAGATGCGTGCGAACGATCCCTGCGAAAAGCAGAGAGGGGTAGAGAGGGAACGATGTCCTTAGTGGTGGGGTCCTGTTGAAGGTGGCGGAAGTTGCGTAGGATAATATGCTGGTTCCGGAGGCTGGTGTGGTGGTCTGGTGTGGTCAACAACCCATTGTGCTTTCCCCTTAGATACCTTCTTCTCCTCTCCTGCCTAACCCCTCTCTGCTTCCCCTCCCCACCCCTTGATCTTTCCTCTGATTGGTTTTCCGCCATCTTCTTCATAGGGCCCCTGCCCCCTGATTCTTTAGACCTGACGAAGGTTCTCGACCAGAAACATTGACTGTTTTTTTCAACTGATGCTGCCGGCCCTGCTGAGCTCATCCAGCTTTTTTGTACGTCCAGTAAATGGTTGACTCGTGCATTAGTCTTTACATTAATTCTTACTCATAGACTCAACTCACATCGGTAAAGGCATATTTTTTTTGAGGTTTGCAAAATGGCTTTGTGTGGGTGAGATTATAGTTTACAAACCTGATCACATTGTTTATGAAAAATGGTTGATTGATGAAGCCCGGGGTGGATATTGTATTAGTCGAATTTGAAAAGCTTTCAACAAGGCCTCTCATGGTGGTTCGGAGGGAGATTCACTCTGTGTCTGAACCCGGGAGTGTGTGATGGGACGGTGTGGAGGGAGATTCACTCTGTGTCTGACCCCGGGAGTGTGTGATGGGACGGTGTGGAGGGAGATTTACTCTGTGTCTGCCCAGGGAGTGTGTGATGGGATGGTATGGATCGAGATTCACGCTGTGTCTGATCTCGGGATTGTGTGATGGGACGGTGTGGAGGGAGATTCAATCTGTGTCTCACACCGGGAGTGTGCGATGGGACGGTGTGGAGGGAGATTCAGTCTGTGTCTGACCCGGGAGTTTGTGATGGGACGGTGTGGCGGGAGATTTACTCCGCGTCTGACCCCGGGATTGTGTGATGGGATGGTGTGGAGGGAGATTTACTCTGTGTCTGCCCAGGGAGTGTGTGATGGGATGGTATGGATCGAGATTCACGCTGTGTCTGACCTCGGGATTGTGTGATGGGACGGTGTGGAGGGAGATTCAATCTGTGTCTCACACCGGGAGTGTGCGATGGGACGGTGTGGAGGGAGATTCAGTCTGTGTCTGACCCCGGTAGTTTCTGATGGGACGGTGTGGCGGGAAATTCGCTTTGTGTCTGAAACCGGTAGTGTGTGATGGGACGGGGTGGAGGGAGATTCATTCTGTGTCTGACCACGGGAGTGTGTGATGGGACGGTGTGGAGGGAGATTCACTCAGCGTCTGACCCCGGGAGTGTGTGATGGGACGGCATGGAGCGAAATTCACTTTGTGTCGGACACCGGTAGTGTGTGATGGGACGGGGTGGAGGGAGATTCATTCTGTGTCTGACCACGGGAGTGTGTGATGGGACGGTGTGGAGGTTGATTCACTCTGTGTCTGACCCCGGGATTGTGTGATGGGACGGTGTGGAGGGAAGTTCACTTTGTCTCTGACACCGGTTGTGAGTGATGGGACGGTGTGGAGTGAGATTCCCTCTGCGTCTGACACCGGGATTGTGTGATGGGACGGTGTGGAGGGAGATTCACTCTGTGTCTGGCCCCGGGAGTGTGTGATGGGACGGTGTGGAGGGGTTAATGATTCAATGACTGACTCCCAGACGGGCAGAGGGAGAATCACTGTTCCTTGTTCCTGAATTCCAGAGCATGCTTGTTCCAAGGACTGGATCAGAAATGAAGACCGGGGAGGGGGGGGGGGGGATGTCACGTGATGACGTAGGATCGGGACGCTGGAACCCAGCCCTCCCGTAAAAAAGTTAATAAATTAATGTTTAAGTGAAGAAAAGGTAATTAATACTTTTTTAAGGTTACTTATCAATTACTTTGGATTGTTTTAAGCTATGCCTGATAAACAGAGGACGAAGAAAACTGCTACCGTGAAGACCGCTCAAGTTGGAACAGAATCAAGGCCTACTTCTACTGAAGAACTGCGGACTCAGGTACAACACACCAGAAACAGAAAAGGAGACTGCGGCAGCATCGGCCATTTCTAAAGGAAAAGATCAACGAGAACTGCGCAAGCGTAAAGGAACGAGCATGCGCAAAAGAGAGCAACCAGAACTACAAAACCCAGCAACGACTGAAACCGACAGTGAATCGAGTCTGAGAGAGAGGCGGACTCTCTGGAAAAATCAGACGAAGATGGAGAAGAAGAAGAAGAAGAAGAAGAAGAAGAAGAAGAAGAAGAAGAAGAAGAAGAAGAAGAAGAAGAAGAAGAAGAAGAAGAAGAAGAAGAAGAAGAAGAAGAAGAAGAAGAAGAAGAAGAAGAAGAAGAAGAAGAAGAAGAAGAAGAAGAAGAAGAAGAAGAAGAAGAAGAAGAAGAAGATGAAATTTCCTCTGAAAATACAAAAAAGATTTTGAGGCAAATAATGCATAAATTAAATGCATTAAAAGTAATTAAAAGTAACCAAAAAGTAATTAAAGAAAACAATAACAAATATGGAGGCTATGTTTGATAAAATGACAAAGAAACAGGAAAAAATGGAAAAGAAAATTACAGATTTGGACGTCAAAATGGAAGAAATGGATGGAAGAATGAAGAAGATGGAAGATGATAATGATGCCTGGACATCAGAAAGAAAACAACTCGTGGGAAAAATTTATAAGCTTGAAAATTTTAGTAGACGCAACAATATTAAAATTGTTGGACTTAAAGAAGGTACCGAAGGAGAAGACCCAATAATTTTTTTTTCAAAAGTGGATTCCTGAGAAATTGGAAATGGGAGAAGAAACTTTAATTGAGATTGAAAGGGTGCACAGAGCCTTAAGACCAAGATCTCAAGATGATCAAAATCCGCGATCAATTTTGATAAGATGTTTAAGATACCAGGATAAAGAGAAGATTTTGAGGGCGGCTGCCCAGGGTGCTAAAAGAAGAAAAGGTCCGTTGATGATAGCAGAGAAACCAGTTCTTTTTTAACCTGATATAAGTTATAACCTTTTGAAGAGAAAGGAAGAATTTAATCCAGCTAAAAAGGTTTTATGTGAAAAAGGTTATAAGTTTTTAATGCATCACCCAGCAACACTGATAAATTTTTTGGAGGAAGGAAAAAGATTTTTTTCTGATTATCAAGATGCGGAGGTGTTTGCACAAAAACTTCCATTTCTTCGTTAATTAAACGTAGCGATTTCTAAATGTAATGGTTAAAGACGAAGACAGAGAAAGCAAATGGAACTGATGGACATTTAAGGACGATATAAGGGAGAAAAGTAAAATTTTAGAAATATTAATTGAGAATGGTATGTTTTTTTTATATATACTTTTTATGTTGCGGGGGGCTGCGGAGCTTTGAATCGGTTACTACTGGATTCACGTGTGTAATCATGGCGATTGCCATGACCCGTACAATAGAGGGGGGTAATGTTGTGTTTTTTTTCTTTCACAACATTAGTAAGGGGGTATTTTGTTTTTTTTCTTTATTTTCTATTTTTCTTCTATTGTTTTGCGTGGATGATTGGTGGGGACACACATAGCAACATGGTGACTTCTAAAAAGATTTCCCAGGATGCAATGAAAGTTGAAAGATTAGGTATTATTATAGATTGGAGTGACATAAATAAAAATAATTACTAATTTATTGATTTTTTTAAGTTTTAATGTTAGTGGTCTTAATGGACCAATAAAAAGAAAAAGAATTTTAACATATAATAAAAAAATGAAAATAGATATAGCTTTCTTACAAGAAACTCATTTAACGGATATAGAACATCAGAAATTAAAAAGAGACTGGGTTGGAAATGTTATTGCAGTTTCACTTAACTCAAAGGCAAGAGGAGTTGCAATTTTGGTTAATAAATTTTACCAATTAAAATACAAAATATATTAATTGATTCGGCCGGAAGATATTTAATTATACATTGTCAATTTTTTTCAGAACTATGGACTCTTATGAATATTTATGCACCAAATGAAAATGATGTAAAATTTATATAGGAGGTCTTTTTGAATTTGGCTAATGCACATGATAAAATATTAATAGGTGGAGATTTTAATATTTTGTTTAGATCCAGTTTTAGATAGATCAACAAAGGCTATTACAAAATCAAAAGTAGCAAAATTAACTCTATCATTGATGAAAGATTTAAATTTGATTGATATATGGAGAAGAATCAATCCAAAAGAAAGGGATTATTCATTTTATTCAAATAGACATAAAACATATTCAAGGATAAATTTTTTCCTATTATCAACAAATACTCAAGATAGAGTGAAAAATGTGGAATATAAAGCAAGAATATTGTCTGATCACTCTCCTTTAATAATGACAATGATAATGATAGATAAAGAGGAATCAATTGAAAGATGGAGATTTAATTCAATTCTACTAAAACGTCAAGATTTTTGTGATTTTATGAAAAAGCAGATTCAGTTCTTTTTAGATACAAATTTACATTCAGTTGATGATAAATTTCTATTGTGGGAAGCAATGATAGCATATTTGAGAGGCCAGATAATAAGTTATACTTCTAAAATTAAGAAGGAATATATGATAGAAATAGATCAATTGGAAAAAGAGATTATAAAATTAGAAAAAGAATCTCAAAGCAATATGACAGAAGAAAAACGAAGGCAACTTATTCATAAGAAGTCAAAACATAATACACTCCAGACATATTGAACAGAAAAAGCAATTATGAGAACCAAACAGAGATATTATGAACTAGGTGAATTTCTTGCATGGCAGTTAAAAACAGATCAGATTTCTAAAACAATAAATGCAATTCGAACAAAAATGAATGAAATTACATATAAACCTCTAGAAATTAATGAGGCTTTTAAGAATTTTTATTCTGAGTTGTATCAATCAGAATCAAAGAATGATGACGTTAAGATAGAAGAATTTTTATCACAAATAACTCTTCCAAAATTAAATACAGAAGAACAGAAGGGATTAGGTATGCCTTTTACATTGAAGGAAGTTGAAGAAGCTTTGGGATCACTTCAAAGTAATAAATCTCCAGGAGAAGATGGTTTTCCACCTGAATTTTATAAAAAAAGTTTAAAGATTTATTAATTCCTCCTTTTATGGAGTTAATATATCAAGCGGAAAGAACGCATAAACTTCCAGAATCTTTTTCAACAGCTATTTTAATAGTATTGACAAAAAAAGATAGAGACCTTTTAAAACCAACATCATATAGACCTATTTATTTATTAAACACCGATTATAAAATAACAGCAAAAATCTTATCTAATAGATTATCTAAATGCTCACCAAAATTAGTGCATATGGATCAAACAGGATTTATCAAAAATAGACAATCGGCAGATAATGTAACTCGGTTATTTAGTATAATCCATCTAGCACAAAAGAGGGAGGAAATGAGTGTGGCAGTTGCTTTAGATGCAGAAAAAGCATTTGATAGATTGGAATGGGATTTTTTATTTAGGGTATTGGAAAAATATGGACTAGGAACATCATTTATAAAATGGATTAAAACCTTAAATACTAATCCCAAAGCTAAAGTAGTGACAAATGGTCAAATTTCAACATCATTTCAGTTAACCAGATCAACTAGGCAAGGTTGCCCACTATCACCTGCTTTATTTGTGTTGGCAATAGAACCACTAGCTGAATTAATTAGAATGGACCCAGATATTAAGGGTTTCAGAGTTAATCGGGAAGAATATAAGATTAACTTATTTGCTGATGATGTTCTACTTTATTTAACACATCCATTACATTCACTACGCAAATTATCTTATAGACTAGAAGAATATGGGAAAATATCGGGTTATAAAATAAATTGGGATAAAAGTGAAATTTTACCTCTTACTAAAGGAGATTATAATCAATGTCGATTAATAACTCAATTTAGATGGCCAGCAAATGGTATAAAATATTTAGGTATAAGAGTTGATAATGATATAAAATCTTATACAAATTAAATTATTTACCACTTTTGAAAAAAATTCAGGAAGATCTTGAAAAATGGATGGCATTACCAATAACATTAGTAGGTAGAGTAAATACTATAAAAATGAATATATTCCCTAGATTACAATATTTATTTCAATCATTACCAATACAATTACCCCAGAATTTTTTTCAAGAGTTAAACAAATATGTGAGGAAATTCCTCTGGAAAGGAAAGATGTCAAGAATATCGTTGGAAAAATTGACATGGAAATTTGATCTAGGAGGATTACAACTTCCAAATTTTAGGAATTATTATAAAGCAAATCAACTTAGATTTATTGCATCTTTTTTCGAGAAAGATAAACCGGCATGGATTAGAATAGAATTAGATAAAATAGGAGAAAACGTACCAGAAGATTTTATATACAAATGGGAATCTAAATGGATACGGGAAAAGAAAGAATCTCCTATATTAAAACATTTGATTGATTTATGGAATAATATAAATGTTGATGATGAGACAAAAAAATCTTTATTAGCAAAGAGATCTTTAATTCAAAATAGACTTATTCCTTTCACAATGGACAATCAACTTTTATATAATTGGATTCAAAATGGGATTA
The DNA here is from genome assembly GCF_030144855.1 of Hypanus sabinus. Classification (NCBI taxonomy): domain Eukaryota; kingdom Metazoa; phylum Chordata; class Chondrichthyes; order Myliobatiformes; family Dasyatidae; genus Hypanus; species Hypanus sabinus. The sequence continues at coordinate 23,398 of NW_026779354.1, read as the reverse complement.
GATATATAGGGAATTGTTTTGAAGGAGGTATATTAATGTCATTTGATCAATTAAAGAATAAATATAAAATATCAAATAACATTTCATTTTGTTATTTCAATTAAGGGCTTATTTAAGAGAAAAATTAGGTCAAACAATGTTATTGCCGAAATCTAATGAAATAGAAATTTTAATTCAAAAAGGAAATAATAAAAAAATTATATCTTGTATGTATAATTTGATTCAAAGACAGGTATATAAACAAGGAGTCCATAAGTCAAGACAAAAATGGGAAAGTGATTTGAATATTAAAATTGAAAAAACAAATTGGTCAAGACTGTGTCTTGATAGTATGACAAATACAATAAATCTTCGGTTAAGATTAGCGCAGTATAATTTTCTACATCAATTATATATTACACCACAAAAAAAAAAAATAAATAAATCCAAATTTATCGGATCAGTGTTTCCGATGTAACCAGGAAACTGGTACTTTTTTACATTCGACATGGTCTTGCTCTAAAATTCAACCTTTTTGGACAAATTTAAGACTTTTACTGGAACAAATTACAGGAACACAATTTCCTCATAATCCAATATTATTTTTACTAGGTGATATTGAAGGGATAAAACCGAAACTCAAACTAAATAAGTATCAGAAAGAATTTATAAAAATTGCACTGGCAGTAGGCAAAAAAGCTATTGCAGTTACTTGGAAATCGGATACACATTTAAGTATAGACTCTTGGAAGAAAGAAATCTATGGTTGTATTCCATTAGAAAAAAATACTTATAATTTAAGAGATAAATATGAAACATTTCTGAAAATTTGGAGCCCTTATTTACAAAAGACAGGATTAAATATATAGATGCTCTGAAGATGAAACAATTGCTTATTAGGGGAAAGAAATAAATATACATATTAAAGTTATTACGAATTCCATGGAGCATGTGGAGATCTTCCAACAACCAGGCATTCTGTCTTTCTTTCTTTTTTTTTCTTTCTTTCTCTTTTTTTTCTATAGGGCAGTTAGGGGGGAGGGGTTAAGGGGAGGGGGTAAGGGTTACATACATTGTTTTTTCATACTTTACTTTGTAACCATTTAAAAATGCAATAAAAAAAGTTTTAAAAAAAAGAAATGAAGACCGGCTTTATTACATATCCACGTTTGAAAGATCCTACACTGAGGCCGATCTGCATTGCTGCAACTCTAAATCGAATCTACTTGAAATCAGTTCAAGCCAGGAAGAGGTATTTGTCAGATGAACTGAAGAGCAGTATATATATAGATAGATAGAGAGAGAGAGAGAGACAGAGCTCCCTCCATACGGTCTCCTCACACACTCCGGGGCTCAGAGTCAGAGTTAGGCTCCAGCATCACCGTCCCAACTCACACTCCCTTGATCAGACACAAAGTGAAGCTCACTCCACACCGTCGCATCACACACTCCCCGGTTCAGACACAGAGTGAGTCTCTCTCCAGTACGTCCCATCACACACTCCCGTGGTCAGACACAGAGTGGTCTCCCTTCCATACCATCTCATCACACACTCCCGGTGTCAGACACAGAGTGATCTCCCACCACACCGTCCCATCACACACTCCCGTGGTCAGACACAGAGTGATCTCCCTTCCTTACCGTCTCATCACACACTCCCGGTGTCAGACACAGAGTGATCTCCCACCACACCGTCCCATCACACACTCCCGGGGTCAGGCACAGAGTGAATCTCCCTCCACACCGTCGCATTACACACTCCCCGGTTCAGACACAGAGTGAGGCTCCCTGCATCTTGCCATCACATTCTACTGGTGTGAGATACAGAGTTCCTTCCACACCGTCCCTTCGCGCTCTCCCTTTGTCAGACGTAACGTGACGCTCCTTAAATTCAAACTTTAATGATAGTAATTTATTTTCACAGAATTTTGTTGAGAAATCTGTCCGCGACCAAGGCAGTTCATACTGGATTGGAAAATGCAACTATGGGTGAGATTTGGGGTATTGCAAGTTTCTGAGAAAAGAGTGAGTCGGGGATCGGTGCAGGCTGAGTGAAGGGAGTGGGCAATGTGTTTAGTTTGGGGACTGACACAGACTGCGAGAGGGGAGTGGGCAGTGAGATTAGTTTGGGGACTGACGCAGTCTGCGAGAGGGGAGTGGGCAGTGAGATTAGTTTGGGGACTGACACAGACTGCGAGAGGGGAGTGGGCAGTGAGATTAGTTTGGGGACTGACACAGTCTGCGAGAGGGGAGTGGGCAGTGAGATTAGTTTGGGGACTGACGCTGTTTGCTAGAAGGAGTGGGCATTGATATTAGTTTGCGGACTGATAAGGGCTGTATGGAGAGCGTGTGCAATTGGCTTTGTTTGGGGATTGACAAAGTCTGTTGGTAGAGTGTGTGCAGTTGAATTAATGTGGGAACTGACATGGGCTGTGGGAAGAGAGTGCGAAGTGGGAGTGTTTTGGTGGTTGACACAGATCTTTAGGGAGAAGGCTAGGTATTGGGTTTATCGTGGGGACTCGCGCGGGGTCTTGGAGTGAAAGTGGGATGTACACGTATTTTGGGGACTAACACGGGACTGTGGGGAGAGACTGGAGCTGCAGAGCTCTTTTGGGAACTGACCCAGGTTGTGGGAGAGAGTCAGGCAGTGTAGTTTGGACTGACACTGATCTGTGTGGTGGGAGTGGTGAGTCTGAGTACTTAGGCAGAAAACACAGGCCTGTGGGGAGACATTGAAGATGTGGCAGCATTTTGAGGACTGACATGGGGCCTTGGGAGAGACTGACGCTGTGGGAATATTTTGGGGACTGACAAAGGGCTGCAGGGAGAAAGTGGACCATTGTGAAAATTCTGGATACTGACACAGGGCTGTGCTGGGAAAGTGGGATTGTGGGAAATTTTGGGGTGCCGCAGGTCGTTGGCGAGAGTGGGCGTCAGTGATTTTGGGGACTAACACACGGCTGCCTGCTGAAGGTACGCTGATATTGCTTACCCCTTCTTGATAGGAGAGTGGCCTCGAATATCGTGTTCCAAATGAAGGCTGGAGTCTTCGAATGCATTGAATGTGGATGGTACCCTGACTTTGAACATTGCAGTGAGGATAAGCGTTGCTTCATCTGCGAGAAGTCGAAGCTTCTGTGCTCAGATCTTTCTGAAAAGATCCAGGATCTCTGTCAACAGTCAATAGGGTCGACTTAAACAAGTGGCAAAACCGTCTTTATCTCACCGACTCACATTACATCATCAGCTCTGCCCCTCACCCTTGCCTTATTATCTTTCCCTCTATCGCAATCTTACCCACCGTCTCGCCCACTCTTCACCTTCGTTCCTCTAAACACTCTCTCTCATCCCTCTCCACTCCCGCCTCTTCCATTTCATTCGCATTTTCTCCCTCCCGCATCTCGCCTCCCTTTCCCCGAACTCTTCCTCTTCTATCCCTGTCTCTCTCTCGATTCTCTATTCCCCCTCTACACACTCTCCCAATCCCTCTCTTTCCCTTTTATCGAACTCAACTGGCTCTCCCGCTTCTGTCTTCAGCTACTCTCACCTCAATCATGCGCGTCAATGTTCTCGATACCCCAGTCCTGTGGAATAAGAGTGCATGTATTCGCCTTATCTGTGCCCCTTGTAGTTTTGTACAGCTCTACATGGTCACAAAATAAAGCCTGAAAATTTCCGACTGCACCATAACTCAGCTCCTAAAATCCTGGCAGAAACTTCGGAATTCTCCCTCTGTAATCTTTCCAGTTCGTTGAGATTTTTCTCAGAGCAAGGCAAGCAGAACTAAACTCCATACTCCATGTGCGGCCCGACCGACGTCATTTGCAACTGCAACGTGACCTCCAACTCCCGTACTCAGTGTCCTGACTGATGAAGGCCAGCGTGTCAAATGTCCTGTCCACCAGTATCGCATCTTCTCTACCGGATTCACGGTCTGTTTTATTATCTGTGACGCAGACCACCTGAGATTTGTTCTTTTGAAGGATCAGTGGGGCACTAATATGTAAAATTACCGTCAAATGCAACAAGCTAAAAAAATGCCGCAAAAAATGTGGAGGTGGTGCTCATACGTTCAAGAAAATGCTAGCGGAAGGGAAGAAGGTGTTTCTGGTTCATTGAGATTTCGGCCTCCTGTTCCTCATCAACCCTCCTTCCCAGACGACCATCCTTGTCACCGTCCGCCAAGACTTCCTCTGCAGCCCTCTCCGTTTCCGCCACCGCATTCTTCTTCCACACTTCTTGACTCTAGCAACCCTCCGTTCACTGCGCTGCGTGCCGTCTTCGTCATCTCCTCCTTCTCCAACACCTCTCCACGTCTCCCTGATCTGCTTGATCCCCTGCAGGTCCACCCCGCTTCCATTAACCGTCTTCCTCCTTTACACGTCTCCCTCTCACTGTTTATATAGAAGTATGGCGAGGAAGGGGGAGAGGTGACGTCTAGTGTTACACCAACCAGCTCCCTTCAAACGGATATTGATCTCTCGGTTCTGAGCCTTTGCTCTATTCTGTGTGAACAGGCCGATCGTTTGTATGGACAAAACTTCATCCCGAGTGGGGTGGTGGGCGGATGGGGTGAGGGTAGATGTGCGGAAGAGATGCGTTAGACCACTTTAGACCAGAGCCAGTGCAGACACCCCTTGCGGCCAATCCGCTCAGTAACAGGTAGACCAGTATGGATGCTTCTGGACGGGAGGAGAGGGGTGCAAATTACCAAGCAGGGGAAAGTCTCACCGGTCAGGTCTCTGACAGAGACTATGGCTCTGTGGCTCAGAAAGGAAAGGAGTGAAATTTGGCGAGCTTTATCCTGAGGGTAGTCTTTGTTAGGTGAGCAGAAAAGAGGTACTGAGGACGAGAACGAGATTTCTCAATGGTATGCGGTCGATATACTAACCAGTATATAGGCAGGAAAATGGAGCCGGTTCTGCAAACTTTGAAAGAACATTCAGTTTAAACTGTGACTGAAATGTTAGGATTTGGAACGAAGTCCTGAGATATCTGTATCACTGGGCGCTCCTGCTCGGAAGCTGCGACCTCTGCAAACCGAGCGGTTTATTTCATTTCAATTCAATTCATTTCAAGTTTATTTGCAATTCCATCACAAGCTTCAAAACACAACACCAACTGTCACACGATACACCAAGCTCACGTAATATGTATAAAATAGCAAGATAGCAAGCATATGTAGGGTATCAGTGAGATATATTCACGCTTTATGTACAGGCGCACACACGCACGCGCGCGCACGAGCACATGTATATATAATCAGCTTGAGGTCCTAGGCAGTGTAAAAGCCACCGAAATCTAGAAACTACAACAACTGCTCTTGTGTTCTGCCGAATGAACACTGGGAGACAGCACAGACTCCTGCCTGGAGATCGCGCCACACCGCCCCTCGTTGTGCAGCTCCTTCATTTTCTCCGCCATCTGGCAACTCTCTCAGTTTACACCTGAACCGGAGTGGAACTAATATCCCAGCGGGAAGGTTTGCCATTAAGAAAGGGGTCGATGTGTTGTTTAAGCCAGAGTTGCAGGGGGATGATAACCAGAATGATTGAACAGAAAGTTGAGTCATTGTTGGGACAGATGTTGTTAAGACCTCAGATAAAGTCTGCGAGCAAAATGTTGAACCTGCTGGATCTCATGTTCTGAGCTACGTCCATTTCAAAGCAATAAGTATTATACGAAGAGCAGATGAGCTCAGGGTCGGAGCCAACGATTGAAAGCATGAGAGTTTAGCCATTAGTAAGATTTGTTTGCAGGAGGGGCAAGTCTGTTAGCTCAGCCTTTCAGTTTACCGCTGTTTTTGTCGGACTAATGTTTATATAATTTAAGCTAAGGTGAGGCTTCAGAGGTGGAACTGAGGAATGAGAAGGGTATGAACTCGTTCATGGGGCAACATTATCGACCACCGTACAGTCGGGGGATTTAGAGGAACAAATCTGTGGAGAGTTTGGAGTCTGTTGTAAGAGACATCAGGTTGTGGCATCGGGTGAGTTTAAGATTCTTGGTACTGACTGTGAAAGGACCACTGGGATAGTTTTCTTAATCAGTTAAGGAAGGAACCTTAATCAGCAGATAGTTAGTCCCAATGAGAGAGCGCAATACTTGATCTCATCCTAGCGATTAGTACACGCCAGGGGTCAGAAGTGTGTGTCAGGGAACAATTTGCATCTAGTGTTGGTAATGCCATTAGATACAGGATAACTATGGAAAAGGATAGATGCAACCTCGAGTTAAGTTTAGTTTTGAGGTTTATAACAATACGGGACGCACGTAGACCAGAGAGCTTGTATCTTTTACCCGTAGGATGGAAATGTCTAATATTAGAAGACCTGCATTGAGGTAAGAGCGGGTAGGTTCAAAGGAGATGAATTTGGCAAGTTTTTGTCGTCACAGAGATTGGCGGGTAATTGGAAAGTTCTGGCAGCTCTGGTGGTGGAGGTAAATCCATACAGACTTTTAACTGGCTCTTCTATAGGTACGTGGGTGTGCAAGGAATGGAAGGAGACAGATGTCGGGAGAACAAATTCAGAATTGAGATATCACAATTCTTGAACCAAAGGGTCTGTTCTGTTGTGTGATTTACCTTCTCTGCTCTGTAGAAAGAGCAGAGTGATCTGACCTCATCTGGTGGAAAGTGCAGGGAGTTAGTTTGTGAAAAGGAACTTGACGATTTATCGATAACAAGAGGGAACGACCAATTCACAGAAGGCATACGGAATGAAAAAGGCGCACAGAGACACCATCTTCAAAGGGACACTGAATAACCCCTTACAATACTTTTGTATCACAGACACAACCCTCGTCGTAATACGAACACGCCCCTCATAGTGACAGCCACACACTGATAGACCCGGTACTGCAACAAGGAAACTTCCTCGCTGTGTGCATAGGGGTGATAGAGATATATAGAGATGTATTTAGACCGAACGTGCAGGATACAGGAACCTGGGTGACAGACAGTGCAGATCCAGAGACGTGCAGAGACCCCTTGTGACCAACCCGCTCAATAGCAGGTAGACCCTTTGGATACTTCTGGATGGGAGGACAGAGGTGCAAATGCTGAAGCTGGGGAAAGTCTCAACGGTCAGGTCTCTGGCACTGACTGTGGTTCTGTGGCTCAGCAGGTAATGGGTTGAGATGTGGCGAGCTGTATCGATAGAGTGTTCCTTGTTAGTGGAACAGAAAAGAGATACTGTGGATGAGAACGAGATTTTTCAATGGTATGTGGTCCCCAAAGTACAAGGATCTCGCTAGGATTGGGGAGAATGCCTTATGAGGTTTAGTGAAATCGACCTTTTCTCCTTGCAGCGACCGAGGAAGAGAGATAAATAGGTCGACGTGTATACGATAATGAGAGGCATTTATCAGTGGATAGTGTTACGAAGGATGAATAACTCTGGTGGGCAGAAGGGTGCAAGGTTGTCAATGTCCCCCTCCCCTGGGAGAATCACAAACTGTTGCTGTTACCACGCTGCTAACGAGAGAGTAGGAGAGACAAAAGAAAACATGCCAGGACATCTGTTACCGATAACAGCCTGAGAGAGAGTTATGTTTATCCACCATATTATGACTCCCGAAAGACGTATGGCTGCGGAGAGGGCTGTTTACTTGGTACTATTCTGTTCATTAAAATTCCTCAGTGGGCAGCCGGTGTGGGCAGGTTTGATGGGCTAAGCCATTCAAAACTGATTGACACCTGAGACCACGTGAGTGGGGATAAAAGTGAGGCCTGGGGTGTCAGCCCCTCAGACGCAGCAGGAGACACACTAGTGATCATCAGAAACCCACGAGAAAGTGTGGGGCATCGGGGACCGAACGGATCGGTCAATTTCACTCACAGCGGTTATAGCAAGGCCGGTGGGGGCTTGTGTGTGTGTCCACCTTTGCCGGAGTGACGAGTCCACCACGGAAGAACGGTTTAGCTAAAGAACAGAGGGGTCATACCTCAATGGCCACAACGAAACGACGGATCCAGAAAGTAAAGGGTTTGGAAGACAATAGCTGTCACTGTTTGATCGTCCTCTCTCTCTCTCTCTCTCTCTCTCTCTCTCTCTCTCTCTCTCTCTCTCTCTCTCTCCAACAATTACAACACATCGACCAGCAACTACCTGAGCCTACATGAATTGAACTGAACTTTATACTTTCTCATGATAATTCATTATCCCCTATACAACGATAGAGCTTGTATATCATTGATTGTTATTTTAGGTTTAGTATTGCTAACGTGTATTATCTGTATATTTGCCTTGATATTGACTTGTATATTTTACTAATAAACACTGCTGAAAATAGTACCACCAGACTTTAACGGATACTTCTATATTTGCTGGTAAGACACCCAGGTACGGGGTACGTAACAATAGTCGGACACTTTTTCCCCAGGGCTGTGATGGCTAGCACAAAAGGGTACTGTTTTATGGTGCTTGGAAGTAGGAACAGAGGTGATTTCAGGGTAAGTTTATTTGCACAGAGAGTTGTGACGGCGTGGAATGGCTGCCGGCGGCGGCGGTGGGGGCGGAAATGATAGGGTCTTTTGAGAGACTCGTGGATGACTTAGTAGAGCTTAGAAAAATAGAGGTCTAATGATAAAGCCTAGGTAATTCTAAGGCAAGGACATGTTCGGCAAAATTTGTGGGCCAAAGGATCTCTGTTGTGCTGTAGATTTTCTATGTTTCTATGTTGTCTACGCTTCAGACGCCAATATATAGGAAAAAAAAGGGGAGTAGGTTCTGCAAATTTATGTACGTTCATTTGTGGTCAAATTTAGAAAGAAATTTCAGTTTAGCATTATGGTTGGAATGAGAACTTCAGGTATGTGTATCCCTGGATTCTCTTCCACGGAAGGTGAGAACTCCTCAGACCAGACGGTTTCATTTCATTTCAATTAAATTCGATTTAAGTTTAATTGTAATTCCATCACACGGGAGTGCCCATGAAAGCAGCCAGGATCTGGCTGTTAATTGGATTACCAACAGTCCAACATGGCACAACACACACATAAAATGTATACAATAGAAACGTAGCAAGCATATGGAGGATATCAATAAAACACCTTCACGCATTATGTACACAGACAGACACACACACACACACGCGCGCACACACACACACACACACACACACACACACACACACACACACACACAGAGTTATGCAACTTGAGGCCACTGGGCACTTTGAATGCTACGGTAATCTACAATTGTTCACCACAGAGATTGTTTTCTGCCACGTGAACACTGGGGGTCAGCAGAGGCTCCTGCTTTGAGGCAGCGGCCACCGTCATCACCTTGCTCAGCGGCTTCATGTCGTATCCCATGAACAACTCCCTCATTTTTACACCTCAACTGGATTGGAACTATTACCCCATCGGTGAGGTTTACCATTAAAAGAGGGTAGTGCTGGTATGAACGAATGTTGTAAGAACTCTCTAAAACTTTATGAAAATAAGAATGCCATTGCAAATAGTTGAGTGGTTGTTAGGACAGATGTTGTTAAGACCTCTGACAAAGTCAGGAAGCAAAAAGTTGAGCCTACGTCACTCAGTCTCTGGTGCACCACTCCCGTCTCCGGCACTCATCCCTCGCCTATTGGCAGCTTCGTCTCCGTGACCCATGCCCTCTCCTGCACACATCGCCTTCTTCATCCTCCCATACGTTGCCCCGTCTCCGTGATACACTCCACTCGCTAAACGCACCTGATCTACGTCGTAGTCTTTCCTCCCGTTCTGTGACACAGGCAATTGTTGCGTGTATGAGGGAGAGTTACACCTCCCTCATTCCACTGGATATACATAAACATGATCTGATCCTCTCTACGGCTCCGTATGCACATGCCGTTCGAGTAGTTCCACACAAGATGCATCAGTGATTGCAATCTCTACACCCTTGCCCTGGCCTGCTCTCTTCTCCCCTTCCTTCCAATTCTGGCAGCACACAATCCGCTCACACCCACATACACACACACACACACACACACACACACACACACACACACACACACACACACACACACACACACACACAAAGAGAAGAGGTTGAGTCGGTGGTGAAGAAGGCGAATGCAATGTTGGCATTCATTTCTAGAACAATATAGGTGCAGGGATGTGACGTTGAGGCTGTGAGCAGCATTGGGACCCTTATTTAAGAAAGGATGTGCTGACGTTGGAGAGGGTTCAGAGGAGATGCACTAGAATGATTCCCGGAAAGGGGGGGTTAACATATGGAAAACGTCTGACCACTCTTGGAGTGTGCTCACTGGAGTTTGGAAGAATCCGGAGGGCGGGGGGGAACCTCATAGAAACAATTTGAAAGTTGAAAGACATGGAGAGAGTGGATGTGAAAAAGTGGTTTCTCACGGTGGGCGAGTCTAGTACGAGCGGGCATGACTTGAGAATTGAATGGCGCCCATTCAGAACAGAGATGCAAAGATTTTTTTTTTAGCCAGAAGGTGGTGGATCTGTGGAATTTGTTGCCACAGGCGGCAGTGGAGGCCAAGTCCTTGGGTGTATTTAATTCAGAGATTGATAGGTATCTGTGTAGTAAGGACATCAACGTTTATGGTGAGAAGGCGGCGGAATGGAACTAAATGGGACAATGGATCAACTCATGAAAATAAAATGAGTTGATGGGCCTAATGGCCGACCTCTGCTCCTTTGCCATACGGTCTTAAACGCATCCAGCTGCAGCTTCTAACACGCCGCGTTAAGCAGTGGGAAAATGAACTGGATGAACTCAGGGCCATTCGGAAAGGCAAGGGTGTGATAGCGAGGACACAGTGGGAGTAACTGAGCCTGCTCTGTAACTCGAAAACACTCGAAAACATTCCTCCCCGCATGCATAACATCCTCCCTCTCCAAAGCCCCTTCCCGAATCCGTCAAACTCTCTCTCTCCTCCACTATTCCCCGTCACTGTCACTCCGTCTCCAGTACACCACTCCCGTTTCCGTCACCCATCCCTCGCACTCAAACTATCGCGTCTCCCTGACCCACAACCTATCCTGCGCACTTCGGCTTCTCCATAATCCCGTACATACCCAGGTGCCCCTCCCCCGTCTCCGTGATACACTCCACCCGCGAAACGCTCCCCATCTACGCCGTCCCTCCACTCTCCTTCCACTCTGTGTCACAGGCAATATTGGAGAGTATGGGGGAGCGATGACGTCTGGTATTTCTACTCCCCCGTTCAATTGGGTATCTATCACCAGGATCTGAGCTTCACCACAGCTCTGCAGACACAGTCCGGTCGTGTGGTTCCACATCACGTGCATCAGGAACTGCAATCTCACCACCCTTTCCCTGGCCTCCTCTCTCCTCCCCTTCCTTCCTCATTCGGCAGCACACAGTCCACTCTCACACACAAACAATCTCCGAGAGACACACACAATTCGTACTAATGGGAAACCGAAATGCTGGGTACTGGTGAGTGGGGTGACCGGAGAAGGGAGAGGGTTTGGTACATTTTCTGATTCTAGTAGAGTGTGCTGCGATGGTGCGGGAGGTACCTCAGATGTCTGACTCCGGGAGAGTAATGGTTTAATATTTCGGCAGCTTCGCTGGTTGTGTGACCCTGGAAGTGTGTGATCGCGAGGTGTGGACGGAACTTCACTCTGTGCCTGGCCCCGGACTGTGTGTGATGGATCGTAGCTGAGGGAGCGTTACTCAGTGCATGTTTCCTGGTGCGTGTGATGAGATTGTATGGAGGGATTCTCGCTCTGTCTGTGACTCCTAGTCACGGGTCAGTGGATTTCGGCGTTTAAGCTGACTCGAAATAGAGATGGGTGCCACAAAATGGCAACTCACACGTTCTGCTCCAACGGCTGCAGTCTGAACACCCTTTCTATAGCCTCCAATCTCCTCCCCTTCCTTCCTCTATTCTCCCAACACCATTCCTTCTATATGTTTCTGAAGTGGGTGAGTGAACAATAGTATGTCCTGGTCCATATCGGTACCAGCGACATGGGAAGGTGGTTTTGCAAAGTGAAGTCAGGGATTTATCTGTTAAATTAAAGGACAGGATAACTACCCGTCCCAGCTGAGGGCATGGATGAACACATTCGATTATGATATTGTGACCATTATTGAGAATTGGTTGTAGGAGGAACAAGCAGGACAGCACGATATTTCGGGGTTCCCTATTTTTAGGCGTGAGAAAGCGGAAGAATTTCAGAAAGATTGGTGACATTACAGGGCTGAGAAAATCTCACCACAGAGCGCAGGCAGAACATACAAGGCAGCTCGTCTAAGTGAGACTTTATCGGTGGAAATGAGGAATAAGAAATGCGTGGTCATGTTATGGGGCTACATTATAGACCAGCAAACAGTCTGCTGGATTAGGAGGAAGAAACCTGCAGAAAGATCGCAGACTGTTGCAGTATATATAAGATTGTTATAGCAGGTGATTTCGGCTTTCCACGTATTGACTGAGTCGCCTACTGCTAAAGGACCAGTGGGATAGAGTTTAACAAAAATATTCAGGGATGATTCCTTGATCAGTCCCAGTGAGAGAAAACACTACTTTATAATCTACTGCGGAATGAGACGGCAGGTGTCAGCGCTTTGTGCAGGAGCAGACTTTGTATCGAGTGATCATAAAGTCATTTGTCTCCAGGTGATTATAGAAAAGTATAGGGCAGTCGTTGGGTTGAGATTCGGAAATGGAGCAAGGCCATATTTCTTGGGTACAGAAAGGATCTGGAATGTGTGGATTTGGACAACATGTTTTCTGGAGCTTTAATTACCTTGGCAGCTTTACGTCACAAGATGCTGGATGTAGAGTAGAAATAAAAATAAGAATTGTCATTGCCAAAACCAACTTCCAAAAAATGAAACCCATTTTACCTACTGACAGATTGCTATGACAACAAGGCTTAGGCTACTGAAATACTACTTCTGGTCAATCTTGCTGTGTGCTTCCGAAACGTGGACTGTAAGACCAGAACTCAAAAGAAACTTAGAAGCAACAGGAAGGTGGTTTCTTAGAAGAATGCTGAAAATATCACATAGAGATGGGGTACTAATGAGACAATACTCCAACGTCCCCATACAGCAAGATCTTTAGTGAGAACATTAAATGAGAGGAAACTAAAATTCCTGGGCAATGTCATCAGGAAGGAAGAAATGCAATGTTTTGTATTATATATAACCATCTAAAAATCGAAGCACAGAAACAGGCCATCTCGGCCTTTGTAGACCGTGCTTAACGCTTACTCTCACCTAATCCCACTGACCTGCGATCATCCCATAACCCTTCATTCCTTTCCTGTCCATATACCTATCCAAGTTTAACTTTAATAACAATATCGAGCCTGCCTCTAACACTTATACTGGAAGCTCGTTACACACAGCCAGCACTCTCTGAGTAAAGACATTCCCCTTTGTGTTACCTCTGAAATTTTGCCCCCTCTTCCTCAACTCGTGTTGTCTTGTTTGAATCGCCCGTCATCTCAATGAAAAAAGCCAATGCACGTCAACTGCATCTTCCCCCTCATAATTTGAAATACCTCCATCAAGTCCCCCCTCAACCTTCTACGTTCTAAAGAATAAAGACCTAACTTGTTCAAACTTCTCTAACTTACTTTAATGCCCCTCCTCCTCTCTTACCCCATCCCTGATTTATTTATTTTCTCCCTTCCCCTTTTACTTCTCTCTCTGCCCATCACTGCCTGTTCTCCATCTCCCTCTGGTGCTCCCCTCTCCTTTTCATTCTCCCTAGGACTTCAGCGCCTTGTTCCTTTCCCTTCCCCAGTTCTGTATCTTTTTTTAGCCAATCACCTTTCCAACTCCTTGCTTCACGCAACCCCTTCCGGACTTCTCCTATATTTTCGCGTCCCTCTCCCCTCCGACTTTGAAATCTCTTACTATCTTTTCTTTCAGTTAGTCCGGACAAGGGGTCTCGGCCCGAAAAGACGGCAGTGCTTCTTCCTATTGATTCTGCCGGGCCGGCTGTGTTCCACCAGCCTTTTGTGTCTGTTGCCTGAGTTTGCAGCATCTGTAGATTTCCCCGTGTTTCCTAAACACAATACTCGAATTTATAAAGGGAAGCATACCAAAAGCTTTCATCACCACCCTATCCACATGAGATTCCACCTTCAGGGAACAATGTACTATCCTCCCTCGATCACTCTGTTCTACTGCATTCTTCAATGCCCTACCATTTACCATGTATGTCCTATTTTGATTATTCCTACCAAAATGTAGCAGCTCATACTTATCAGCATTAAACTCCATCTGCCATCTTTCAGCCCACTCTTCTATCTGGCCTAAATCTCTCTGCAAGCTTTGAAAAACTACTTCATTATCTACAACGCCACCTATCTTCGTATCATCTTCGGATTTACTAATCTAATTTACCACCCCATCATACAGATCATCAATGTATATGACAAACAACATTGGACTCAGTATAGATCCCTGAGGCACACCACTAGTCACTGGCCTCCAACCTGACAAACAGTTATCCACCACTACTCTCTGGCACCTCCCATCCAGTCACTATTGAATCCATTTTTCGACTTCAAAATTAATACCTAACGATTGAAACTTCCTCACTAACCTTCCGTGCGGAACTTTGTCAACGATGATACTGGTGTTCTGAGCTGTGTATATTTCAATGCTGTAAGTTTTTTTTTTAAGGCGGGTGAGCTCAGGGCATGAATTAACACATTTTGATGATATTGTAGACATTATTGAGTCCTTGCAGGAGGAACAAGTCGGACAGACCAATATTTCTGGGATCCCTATTTTCAGCCGTCTACATACGGAAGGAATTAAAGGAGGTGGGGTGACATTACTCGGGAGGGAAAATGTCACCGAATGCCAAACAGAAAACCTGCGGTCACGCAGGGCGCAAAGCACAGAGGGAATGTACAAGACAGAAAGATAACTATCAGATGCATAATATAACAAGCAGACGGATAACAAGACAGATATAGACAAGGCAACCGGTAGCTTTCTCATCCATCCTCGGAGAGAAATGACTAATAGCGCGGTGGAAGTGGAGAGGGAGTATCTTTTCAGGAGAGGTGAACGGCAATGTTTTGTTTGCCCAGAGAGTGCGATGAGTGGAATGTGCTTTCCGGGTTGGTGGTGGAGGCAAATCGACATTGGGGTTAAATTGGCTCTTTGGTAGGCACGTGTATGTGCAGGGATTGCATGGAGATGAGCAACTAAGTCGTAAAACAGACTTAGATAGAATATATAATTGATATAGCCGAGTTTCGGGCCGAAGGGTCTGCTCCGTTCTGTGATTTCTGGTCACTGCTCGGCATGAGGAAACAGAGCGATTTGAACGCAGAGGGTGGGAACAGCAGGGATCAGGGACTATGACGATGGATTGGCAAAGACAAGGAATGATTTTTCAGCAGACGGAATGGGCAGTGATCGAGCCACAAGGAGTGACAGATCAGACTCAAGCAGATGGATAATCTTCGTTTTAACAGCGACCCTCATTATCACGGGTATCTGCTGGAGGATTCATGGTGAGTTTCACACCGGTCGGAACGACAAAACCGCAGAGAATAAAAATGGCCACTGTAACAGCGACACATTCCCATCATTTCCCAGAAAAACCCTTTACGGTGATATCAACACACCCCTCACTGTGGTTCTGACGGGTCTCTCAGCATGACCACGACTCACCCCTCACCGTCACACCGACACAACCCCCACCAACACATCCCTCAACATGATACCAACATATCCCTCAACGTAATACCAATGTAATACCGAGTCACTGTAACATTGACACGTCCCGCACTGTGACGTAGAAACATCCCTAACTGTGACACAGACATGTCCATCACTTTTAAGCCGACTTATCTCTTATTATGACAGTAACTGCCACTTCACCGAAACACCGACGTAACACTCACCGTCACAATGACACCTTCCTCACCGTGACACCGACAAGCCCTCAGAGCGTCACCCACTCAGTCCGCACCGTGTCAATAACACTACACTTACCGTGACACCGACACATCCACCGTGACAACAACAGGTCTTTCCTCGTGAGACAGACACGCCCCTCACCGTGACATCGGCATTTTGTCCACTGTCACACCAATACACCGGACATTATGACACCGACGAGTCTCTCTTTGCAACACCGTCACACCTCGCACTGTGACTCCGACATATCTCTCACCGTGACATAGAGAAACACCGCGATATGACCCGGTGCATTTCTCACATTGAACTAGAAACACCTATCACAATGACAGCAAAGTTTTATCCATCATACCGACACACACCTCAGCGTGGCAACCGAACACACACCGTGGCCATGACATGCCTCCCACGGTGACACAGACACCATTCTCAATGAGAGCAGCATCCACACGTTACACAGATACTCCACCCACCGTGACACGAACAGACTCCTCACTTTGACATTTCCCTCTCCGTGATGTCGAGAGACACCTCCATCACAGCAACACGAGCATGCCCCGCGCTGAGACTGTGAATTGATCATCACCACTATACTGACACAGACCACATTGTAACAACAACAAAACCTTCACCAGGGCATTGATAACCCCTCAGAGATACACAGACACGCCCCTCATGTTTCCGATGACGCCTCTCACTGTGACACCGGCACATCCTTCACTGTGACACGCTTCACCGTGACACTGACTCAATACTCTCTGTGACCCATTCGGTAGCGTGACGCTGACTCCCGTTTCTCTGTAAACGCTAAACATCCTTCACCATCCCTCTCAGTATCACAGATTCGTCCGTCTTTTAAACGAATGCACAGCGATCTCCGTCAGCAGTTCACTGAGATGGAAACGAAGTACAGATCTGTTAACGAAACCAAGGCTCAAATCTGTGAATTGTTGACCAGCAGAAGAGGTGAGGCATCATCCCCCTCTTTCACCCTCTCCTCATCACAGGACAGGCATGGAGAGACGATGCGTCACTCTGTGTTTGACCCAGTGATGTGTGATGAGGCTGCGTGGAAGAAGTTGCATCTTCACTACTGTGTGGATCCAGCTTCACTCTGTGTCTGACAGCGGGATTGTGTGATGGGACAGTGCACAGAGATATTCACCACATGTCTGACCCCTGAAGTGTGTCATGGCACCTTGGAAAGAGAGTTTCAATCTGAATCCCGGAGTGTGTGATGGGTTCGTGGAGAGACAGCTTCAGTCTGTGTCTGATATCGGGAGTGTGTGATGGGACGTTATTGAGAGACGTTTATTCTGTGTGACAATGGATTGTGTGATTCGATGTTGTGGAGTGCGCCATTGGAGAATGTGGACGGAACTTCGCCTTGTGTGTGAACACTGTGGGGTGTGATTGAACGGTTCAGAGGGAGCTTCACTCTCTGACACGCCAAGAATTGTGTGATAAGATGGGAGGAAGAAGATTCGCGCTGTGTTAGACTAGGGTGTGCGCGATGGGACCATTTGGTGGCAGCTTCTCCTTCTGTCTGACCGGTGGAGTGTGTGATGGGGCCATGGAGAGAGAGATTCATTCTCCGTCTGATTGTGAGTGTGTGATCGGACGGTGTGCAGGGAGTTTAAGTCTCACCCCTCACCCCGTGTGTTTGTGATGGGACTTTGTGTTTGACAGTGCGTGCGTGTGATGGGAAGGTCTGGCTGGGCGGTGGGGGGTGAGTGCTTTTGGGATGGGATGTGCCGTGGTCATGATTGTGTCTTACACCAGTAACGGTGACGCGTGCCTGGACGGAATGCCGCCCCATATCTGAAACCAGCGTTGTTTGATTGGACGGTGCGGAGGGAGCTTCCCTCGTTCTCTGACCCCTGTACTGTGTGACGTCACTGGCTAGAAGGCGCATTATACTCTGACTGACCACGGGAGTATGCGGCGGGATGGTGCAGAGACTGTCTCATTTCCTATCTGATCACGGGAGGGTGTATAGAGGTAGTGTAGAGGGTGGTTCACTCTGTGTTTGTCCGCAGTACTGTGTGATGGGAGAGTGTGCAGGGAGCTTCACTCCATGATTGACCAAAGGAGGGTGTGATAGTGCGGTGGAGTGAAAGCTTCAGACCGAGGTTGACCCCAGAGCTATGGGACAGTGTGGAAGGAGGTTCACTCTGTGTCTGACCCAGAGAATGTGCGATGGGACAGTTTGGAGAAAGCCTCACTCTGTACCTCACCTCGGCAGTGTGTGCCGGGACGGTGGGGAGGTAGCCTCAATCTCTGTCTAACCACGGCACTGTGAGGTCTGACGGTGCAGTGGGAGATTCACTCCCTCTCTGACACCAGGATCGTGTTTTCGGATGCTGTACAATGAACATTTCTCAGTGTCTGACCCCGGGAGTGTGCGATGGGACAGGGAGGAGGAAGATTCACTCTGTGTTTGACCACAGGAGTGCGTGATGGGACCGTGTGGATAGAGGATCACTTTGTTTCTGACCCCTGGAGTGTGAGATTGGACGGTGTGGAGGAAACTTCATTCTGAACCTGATCGCAGGAGCGTATGATGGGGCTGCGTGGAGGGAAATTCACTCTGTGTCTGACTCCGGGAGTGCGTGATGGGACGGTGCGGCGGGAGATTCACTCTGTATCTGACCCTGGGAGAGTGTGATGGGTCCACGCGGAGACAGATTCACTCTGTGTCTGACCCCGGGAGTGTGTGATGGGACGGTGTGGAGAAGCTTCACTCTGTCTCTGAACCGGTGAGTGTGTGATGGGTAAGTGAGGAGGGATACCGATTCAATGCCTGACTCCGGGACGGACGGAGGGAGAATCACTGTTGCTTGTTTCTGAATTCCAGACCATGCTTGTTCCAAGGACTGGATCAGAAATGAAGACCGGCTTTATTTTCTATCCCCGTTTGCAATTCTCTACGGTGAGGCGAAGCAGCATTGTTGTAACTCAAAATCAATTCTTCTTGAAATAAATTCAAATAAATTCAACAGAGGAAGAGGTATGTTTCTGATCGACGGAAGGTATATATATGTGTGTGTTTGTGTGTGTGTGTGTGTGTGTGTGTGTGTGTGTGTGTGTGTGTGTGTGTGTGTGTGTGTGTGTGTGTGTGTGTGTGTGTTTGTGTGTGTGTGTGTGTGTGTGTTTGTGTGTGTGTTTGTGTGTGTGTGTATATGTGAATCTCCCTCCACATCGTCCTACCACACAATCCCGGGGTCAGACACTGAGTGAAGCTCTCTCCACACCGTCTTATCATACACTCCCGGGGTCAGTCACAGGGTGAATCTCCCTCCACGCTGCGCCATCACACACTCCCGTGGTCAGACACAGAATGAATCTCCCTCCATACAGTCCCATCACACACTCCCGGGGTCAGGCACAGAGTGAAGCTCCCTCCACACCGTCCCATCACAGACACCCAGGGTCAGACACAGGGTGAATCTTCCTCCACACCGTCCCATCACATGTTCCCGGGGTCAGACACTGAGTAAGGCTTTATGCATCTTGCCATCTCATTCTCCTGGAGTGAGATACAGAGATAACTCCTTCTGCGCTACCCCTTCACACTCTCCCTGGGTCAGACATAACGTGACACACCTGAAATTCAGTCATTCATGATAGTACTCTAATTTCACAGAATTTTGTAAACAAATTTGTCCAGGACCAAGGCAGTGCATTCTGGATTGGAAAATGCAAAGATGGGTGAGATTTGGGGTCTTGCATGTTCCTGAGAATAAAATGAGTCGTGAGATTGATACAGGTTGCGAGAGTCGAGTGGGCGGTGGGTTTAGTTTGCTGTCTGGCACAGGCTGCGGGAACGTTTGGGGACTATGGTGCTCTTTTGGGAACTGACCAACGTTGTTTGAGAGTGTGAAGGAGTGGCAGTATGTTGGGGTCTGTCACATGTCCGTGGGGAAAGATGAGGGAGGGGTGTACTTTGGGTTCAGACACAGATCTGTGGGGAGAGAATGGTTCAGTGGGAGTACTCTGGGCACAGAGACACGTCCGTGGAGTGCATGGGACGTGGGAGATGTTTTGATGATTGACACAGGTCTCTAAGAAGAGGGTTGAGCAGTGGGATTATTTCGGGGACTTCGGGTGCTGTGGGGAGAGAGTCAGCCAGTGGGTGTACCTTGGACTGACACTGATCGGTGGGGTGGAAGTGGTGAGTGTGAGTACTTAGACAGATAACACAGTTCTGTGAGGAGACATTAAAGACGTGGGAACATTTTGAGGACTGACATGGGGAATTGGGGGACACTGGCGCTATAGGAATATTTTGGGGACTGACACGGAGCTGTGAGGAGAATGGTGGGTACTGTTATTATTCTGGTCTCTCAAACCGGTCTGTGGGGAGATAGTGAGGGGAGGGATTACTTTGGGGTCTGACGCAGGGCTGCAGAGTGAGAGAGTGGGTCAGTTTGAGTATTCCGGTTATTGTAAGGGGGGATGTGGGAGATTTTGGGGTGCCACAGGCCAATGGTGAGGGAGGGCGTCAGTGATGTAGGGGATTGACACACACAGCTGCCAGCTGGAGGTGCATTGAAATTCTTTACCCCTCCCTGATAGGAAAATGGCCACGAATGTCGTGTACCGGATGAAAGCTGGAGGCTTCGAATGCGGTACATGTGAATGGTTCGGCGAGTTTGAGATTTGCACTGAGTTTCGTCAGCGCTTCATCTGTGAGAAGTCTGCACATTTATGCCCAGGGATTTCTGACCAGATCCAGATTCTCTGTCAACAGGCAGTGGGTCCGACTTGAAACAAATGATAACGCGCTCTTTCTAACCCATTTCCTTCTCTGACTCACATTAACCCATCCGCTCTGCCCCTTACCCTTACCCTGTTTTCCTCTTTCCCTCTATCGCAATCTTACCATCTCACCCTCTCTTTACCCTCGTCCCGATAAACTCTCTCTCTCATCCCTCTCCACTCTCGGCTCCTCCATCTCATTTGCATTTTTCTACCCCCCCTCCCCCCACCACGACTCTCGCCTCCCTTCCTCCCAACTCTTCCCCCTTCTATCCCGGTCTCTCCCTCGATTCTCTATTCCCCCTCTACACACTCTCCGCATTCCTCTTGTTCCCTTGACTCTACACCACTCGCTCTCCCGCTTCTGTCTTCAGCTACTCTCACCTTAATCATATTTGACAATGTTCTCGTACCTGCGCCCTGGGGAAATAGAGTGCATGCATCCGCCTTAGCCGTGCCCCTTGTAGTTTTATGCACCTCTATGAGGTCACTGAAAGAAGTCTCAGAATTCCCATCCTCACTCCATTACTGAGTCCCCCCTGTCCCGGCAGAATCATTGGAAATCTCCCTCTGCAATCTTTCCAGTTCGTTGAGATTTTTCTTGGAGCAAGGCAAGCAGAACTGAACTCCATACTCCAAGTGCGGCCTGACCGACGTCATCTGCAACTGCAACGTGACCTCCGACTCCCGGACTCAGTGTCCTGACTGATGAAGGCCAGCGTGTCAAATTTCCTGTCCACCTGTATCGCATCGTTTCTACCGGATTCACGGTCTGTTTTATTATCTGTGACTTAGACCACCTGAGATTTGTTATTTCGAAGGATCAGCAGCGCGCAAATATGTAACATTAATGTCAAATGCAAAAAGCTTATAAATGCCGCAGAAATGTGAAGGCGGTGCTCATGTGTTCAGGAATATGCTGGCGGAGAGGAAGAAGGTGTTCCTGGTTCACTGAGTTTTCAGTCTCCTGTTCGTCGTCAAACCTCCTTCCCAGCCGACCATCCTCGTCACCGTCATCCATGACTTCCCCTACAGCACTCCCCGTTTCCGCCACCGCCATCTACTTCTACAAACCCTGTCTAAATCACCCCTCCATCCCCTACACTCCGTGCCGCCTCCGTTATCTCCTCCTTCCCCAAATCCTCTCCCCGTCTCCCGAACGCGCTCCATCCCCTGCAGGTCCACCACGATTCTATTAATCCTTTCCCTGCTCGACCCGTTTCCCTCTCTCTCAGTTTATATAGATATTTGGGGAGTAAGGGGGAGAAGTAACCTCTGTTGTTTCTCCATCCAGCCCCCTTCCTCCGGATATCGATCTCTCGCTTCTGAGCCTCTGCAATGTGCTGTGTGGATCGATAACAATTCATCCCAGTGACCGCTATCTCACCACCATATCCGTGCTCCCGACAAAACCAACCCTTCTTCCAATTCCATCCTGTTCCCTGCACACTTCCGGAACAGAAACGCATACACATTCTACGAGCCGGCACACAATTCAAGACTTCAGGATCGGCAGAGTTTTGGGGATTGGTGAGAGGGAAGCTTCGGAACATCGTAGTTTCTGAAGGGACCCGGGGCAGTGAGCTTCAACTTGTGCCTGAACCCGGTTGTGTGCGCTAGGACGGTCCGGAGAAAGTGTCACCCAGTGTCTAAATTCAGGAGCGTGTGATGCGACTGTTTGGAGGGAGTTTCACTCTGTGCCTGTTCCCGGGAGTGAGTGTGGAGGGAGCTTCACTGTGTCTGACCCCGGAAGTGTATGATGAGACGGTGTGGATGGAGATCCAGTCTGTGTCTGAACCTAGACGTGTTGAATGGGATGGTGTGGAGAGAGTTTCTGTGTGTGTGTGTGTGTGCGTGTGTGTGTGTGTCTGTGTGTGTGTGTGCGTGTGTGTGTGTGTGTGTGTGTGTGTGTGTGTGTGTGTGTGTGTGTGTTTGTGTGTGTGTGTGTGTGTGTGTGTGTGTGTGTGTGTGCGTGTGTGTGTGTGTGTGTGTGTGTGTTTGTGTGAGTGATGAGCCAGAATAGAGGGATAGAGCAGCGGGAAATTGGTTTTGAGCGGAAATAAGAAGGTTTCTATCTTCAAGGAGGAAGCTTGGGTGAGAGAAGACACAGAACTGTTGGTGGATTTGTTTACTGATTAATTATTGTTTCTTTCTTTATATTCGCAAGGTCAGAGCAGTAGCAATGTCTGGCCGGACAGTTGAATACTCCTTTGCGAGATGTGGGAAGGCAGGGAGTCCTCAAGAGCTCCTGACAACTTCACTTGTAGGAAGGCTATCCAGATGCATCTTCTAACACACAGTCTAACACACATTACAGAGTTGGATCTGAAACTGGATGAACTCGGGATCATTCGGAAAGCCGAGGGCGTGATAGGGAAGACATACAGAGATGTATTTGCACCTGATGTGTAGGATACAGGAAACTGCGTGAGAGCCAGGAAGGTAAAAGGTGTTAAAAGCCAGAGTCAGTGCAGAGACCCCTTGTGGACAACCCGCTCAATAACAGGTAGACCACTCTGGATACTTCTGGATGGGAGGAGATAGGTGCAAATTACCAAGCGGGGAAAGTCTTACCGGTCAGGTGTCTGGCACTGACTGTGGTTCTGTGTCTTAGAAATGAATAGACTGAGATATGGTGAGCTGTATTGATAGGGTTGTCTTTGTTGGGGAAGTCGAAATAAAAACTATTGTGGACGAGAACGAGATTCCTCGATGGAATGCTGGCGTTATCGTAAGGGAGCCAGATCCACAAACTTGTGTATGTGCAGGTG
>NW_026779353.1:40000-115413 GCF_030144855.1 Hypanus sabinus | reverse complement strand
CCTTCCCTTAGAGATTATTATTTTGCAGCATAGTTTAGAGCTGTGATATGTTGGTGCAACCCATCATATGACGCTCAATCAAAATGCAAATCATTATCATATTTTTTGGGACTGCCCTGTTATCAAAACTATTGGAGGGGGGATACACAATGCCCTACAAGACATCTTTAAATGTGAAATACCCTTAGAGAGTATAACCATATATTTTGGATATATACCTCAAGAATGGTTGAAAAATGATAAATATTTAATGAATACAATGTTGGTGGCTGGTAAAAAGACTCTTACTAGGAAATGGTTATCACAGGAGAGCCCAGCTTTAAACTCCTGGATGGAAGTTACAATGACATTTACAAATGGAGAACATAACAGCATCTGTTAATCATAAGCTGGAAAAATGTGATTCATGCTGGGGAAAATGGTGTAACTACATAATGCCTCATAGGCCTGATATTATACTCACAAATGTGTTGTAAAAAAAAAAGGCTACTTCCGACTTGTACCAAATTCTTTCCTTTTGCTCGTTTTTCCTTTCCACGCTTTTCTATGTGTATACCTCAGAAAAATACTTTGTGGAGATTTGTGATATTTATGATTATAAGATATATATGTACAATGTCTGAAATACATCATATGGAAATGTATTTTTGATGATGAACTTCAATAAAAAAATAAATTACAAAAACAAACAATGGAACCACAAGGGAAATACGCCAATGCTCCGGCACCATCCCCATTTATAATGACATTTGAAATAATTTTGTCAGAGACCTTGCTATTTCTACACTAAATTCCATCAAAGTCCTAGGGAATATCCTGTCAGGATCCGGAGACTATTATATTCTTTAAAAGCGCTAGTACTTCTTTTTTAACCATTATAGTTTCTGTAACTACCCTACTTGTTTCCCCTACCTTATACAATGCAATATCCTTCCCCTACGTTAATACCGAAGAAACGAAATTGTTCAAAATTTCCCCCATCGCTTTCGGCTCCACACATAGCTGTCCACTCTGATGCTCTGAGGGACCAATTTTATCCCTTACTATCCTTTTGCTATTAATATAAATGTAGCAACCCTTTGGATTTATTTTCACCTTACCTGTCAAGGCAACATCATATCTTCCTTTAGCTTTTCTAATTTATTTTTTAAGATTCTTTTTACATTCTTTATATGCCTGGAGCACTTCAGTTACTTCATGCTGCCAATATTTAATGCAGATCTCTCTCTTTTTCCGAACCAAGTTTCCAATATCCCTTGAAAACCGTGACTCTCTCAAACTTTTAACCTTTCCTTTCAACCTAACAGGAACATAAAGATTCTGTACCCTCAAAATTTCACCTTTAAATGACCTCAATTTCTCTATTACATCCTTCCCATAAAACAAATTGTCCCAATCCACTCCTTCTAAATCCTTTCATATCCTCTCAAAGTTAGTCTTTCTCCAATCAAAACTCTCAATCCTGGGTCAAGTCCGATGCTTCTCCATAATTATATTGAAACTAATGGCATTGTGATCAGTGGACCCGAAGTGATCGGCAACACGTACGTCAATCAACTGACCTACTTCATTCCCTAACCGGAGATCCAACGCTGCCCCTTCTCTAGTTGGTACTTCTATGTATTGATGCAAAAAGCTATCCTGCACACATTTTACAAACTCCAAACCATCCGGCCCTTACAGAATGGGCTTCCCAGTCTATGTGTGGAAAATTAAAATCTCTCACAACACAACCTTGTGCTTACTACAAATATCTGCTATCTCCTTACAAATTTGCTCCCCCAATTCTCGCACCCCATTAAGTTGTATATAATACACCCCTATAAGTGTTACTACACCTTTCCCATTCCTCAATTCCACCCAAATAGTCTCCCTAGACGAGCCCTCTAATCTAACCTGCCAAAGCACCGCTGTAATATTTTCTCTGACAAGCAACGCAACACCTCCTCCTCTTGCCTCTCCGATTCTATCACACCTGAAGCAACGAAGGCCAGGAATCAGTAGTTGCGAATCACACCCGTCCTGCAGCCATGTTTCACTAATAGCTACAACATCATATTTCACGTATCAATCCATGCTCTAAGCACATCCACCTTTCGTACAATGCTCCCAGCATTAAAATAAATGCATTTAAGAAATTCTCCACCCCATACTGTCTGTTTATCCCTAACGATGCAATCAACTTTGCTAACTTAATTTTCTTTTTTCTCCCCTCCATCTTCTCTCTGAGCGCTCCCCTTCTCTATCACCTGCCTATCCTCCCTCACACACTGTCTGCAAACTTTCTCTATTTGTGCACTAACCTCTTCTCTCCTCGTCTGTTCAATTTGATTCCCACCTCCCAGCCATTCCATTTTAAATTCTCTCCAGTAGCCTTAGCAAATCTCCCCGCCAGTATATTGGTCCCCATAGAATCCAAGTGCAACCCTTCCTTTTTGTACAGGTCATACCTGCCCCAAAAGAGGTTCCAATGATCCAGAAAATTAAATCCCTTCCTCGTGCCCCAATCCCTCAGCCACGCATTTATCCGCCAACTCATTCCATTCCTATTTCTCTGTCGCGTGGCACGTGGCCAGAGATCACTACCTTTGCAGTCTCAACTCCACTCCTCCTTCCTTATATTCTTCTTTCAAGACCTCTTCCCTTTTCCTACCTATGTCATTGGCACCTACATGTAACACGACCTCTGGCTCCTCACCCTCCCACTTCAGGATATATCGGATGCGATCAGAAACATCCCGGACCCTGGCACCAGGGAGGTAATCTACCATCCGTGTCTCCTGACTGCGTCCACAGAATCGCCTATCTGACTCCATAACAATCTAATCCTCTATTACTACTGCCTTCCTCTTCCTTTCCCTACCCTCCTGAGCCACAGGGCCAGACACTGTGCCGGAAACATGGCCATTGCCGCTTCCCCCAGATAGGCTGCCCCCAGATAAGAGTTCTCAAACAGGAGTACTTATTCTGAAGAGGTACAGCCACTGGGGTACTCTCCAGTACCTGACTCTTCCCCTTCCGCTTCCGAACCGTGACCCACTTGTCTGCCTCCCGTGTTTCTGTTGTTGACCACCTGCCTGTAACTCGTCTCTATCAACTCCTCACTCTCCTAGACCAGACGAAGGTAATCGAGCTGCAGCTCCAGTTCCCTAACAAGGTCCATTAGGAGCTGCAGCTCGGCGCACCTGGCGCAGATGTGAACGTCCGGGAGGCCGGGAGACTCCAGGACCTCCCACATCCGACACCGAGAACAGTAAGCTGCCCTCACACTCATACTTCCCCTTTCCTCAAATAACAGGAAAAATTGAAAACTGAACCTAACTTGCCCCGCCCGTTTTCCCCTAAGCCCGTTCAGCCAAAGCCCTTAAGCCTTCTCTCTGCTCCCGGCTCACTCCTCTGCCCGCAAACGACGCTGCCCGCTGTATAAAGCTGTGTTCCTCTTATTCTTCCGTGCTTCACCGCCCGAAGACACACGCCTGCGCAGTCCCGCCTGTCTGAACCCCGATGAGAAGAAAATATCAAAATGGCTTCCTCAGCAGTCCAGTTCCTATTCACTGACTGCCTTCTCCAAATTCGCTGCTAGAGAGTCGACACTCACATCTGGGACAACCATCTAAACCGCACGTGCTCCAGTTGAGTTTCAGACTCACAGCGTCGGCATTTCCCCACCGTGTACTGACATTTTGCTAGTGCCACGGGGCACTGCAGAGTCAATATGCGGCTTTGAATATCAGAAATGCTCGATGGGAAAAAAGAAAAATTTTCTGAAGAATTTTTGCCTCCTCTTTCAGACAGACAAACACTCAATCTGCAAGCAGTTTGGGAAAGAGAATTGAATAGCTGGCCCAAAGAGTGACTAAGCATTTAAGTGAAAGAAATGTGAAAGTTTCTTCAGAAAACACCATCACGGAATCCATAGTTGAATAAATCACAATTTGACCCCCCGCGCCAATGGAGATTTTATTCCTTGACAATAGAAACCTTCCCTTCTCTCAAAGCGAACAGAAGCGGCCACAACGCCGACCCCTCCCGGACACCACTAATCAATTCTGTTCAGTCCCACTTCTAGCATTCTGCCATTCAGCCAGTCTTCCATCCATCACAGTACATTTTTGCATTAAGGGCGTTTTATCCTGTTCAGAAGGCTCAAGCGCGGCACATTGTCAAAGGCCTTCTGAAAATCCAAGTAAACAACATCCACTGACTCTCCTGTACGGAATCTGCCTTTTGATTTCCTGAAATAATTCAAACAGATTTATAAAGCAACATTTCCCCTTTAGGAAACCACGGTAAAATCCGCCTTATATTATCTTTACTCTGCATAGACGAGAACTCTCATCATTAATAATTGAGTCCCACATCTTTCTAACCACTGAGGTCAGGCTATCCAGCCTATAGTTTCCTGTCGTTTGCCCACCTCTCTTCTCAGAGTGGAGTGGATTGACATTTGTTACTTCTTACTCTTCCGGACTATTCCAAAATCCAATCATTATTCAAAGTTCACTGCTAATGCCGTCCTCAGTCACGTCTTTCAAAAAGCGCAGGCTGTTGTCAGATCCACAGCCCCAGTTTCCCCGGTGCAAATACTTTGCATCTGGCAACAGATGGCGAGAAACTGATCAGATATCAAAGTGACAGTGAACCAGACAGAGCATCCTGGTCTCCTCCAGCTGGACGAGCTGATTAGTGCTTCGAACATCGCGTATTTCAGCCTCTCAAGCATCTTCTCCTTCGCAATAGCAACTACGGTCACTTCCATCAATAACAGTCGCAACTTTCATTCATACTGTTGGTGCCATTCACGCTGCAGAATGAAGTGAAATATTAGGTTCATCGTTCCCACAAAGGAAACAGGGATTATATTAATTATTGTATTAATGGGCGTGTGGATGAATCCCAGAGCTTGAGACGTTGGAATATTAGTGGGTGGGTTGAGAGAGCGGTGAAAAGGATTATATTGGCTGCAGCATTAAGGGGTATGTGGGAAGGACATTATGGAATTACACTAGATGAAGTATACAAAAGTAAGTGGATAAAGCGGAATTTGGAATTCTGTCTGTTCGGATATTAATTCAGTTCTGGTGTGAGGATGTGTAGGGTGAGGTATTAATGGGTGTACGGGTGGGAATAGAAGGCGAAATTATTTTTTTTCGAATGTAGGTGTAACGATACTCATTGGTGGGCTAATGGGTGTATAGAGGGAAGGGATGATAGGGGATAGGAGATATTACTCGGAATGTGGAGCTAGGTTAGAACGGGTTTGAAATAATGGTGTGGTAATCTCTGCGCAGAGGGAGTGAAGATTGAGATTTGATTGGGAATATTAATGGTTGAATGGATGATGATAATTCGCGCAGTGAACTGGTGTGTGATGGAATGGGAGACTCAATAATGATCCTCTGTCGGTCAAACAACATCCATGACAATGAATAAACAGTCTACGTTTTCGACCATGGTCTTTCATCAGGGCTTGAAAAGGAAGTAGAAGTTGCCAGAATATGAAGGTTTACAGGAGAGGAGAAGCGGTAAGATACCAAGGTGGAGAAATCAGGATTAATAAAGGAAGTAGGGAAACATATCGGGTTAGAAGAATCGATGTTGTTTCCATTAGATTAGGCGATACTAGACGGAATATGAGGTGTTACCTATCCAAACTAAAAGTGGCCTCTTAATGGCACAAGATGAGGCCATGGACAAACATGACGGAAACGGAGTGGGGAAATGTATTGAAAGTGTCTGCCACTGTGAATTCCCGCATTTTTGTGGATAGAGCTGAGGTGCTCTAGAAAGTGTTAATCAATATGATCAACAATTCCCTTGCGTTCAGCACAAGTTCACAATTTAGATTTGTATCTTGAGGTTTTACAGTTTAGTGCCATACGTCATCATAATTGGGAATTGACTTGAATGACATCATGTTTATTTTTACCCCAGCTGTTGGAAGACACGTCAGCCTTGTGTGGATCTGAATATTCAGTGTGCTGGAGCGAGTATAAATGAATGACCGTGGAGATTCATCAGCTCAGAGTTTCTTCAGCGAGATCGCGGGCAGCTGGAAGACGGGCTGAATCTCTCACAGCATGATTGAAACATTCAACCGTGTGAGAAAGATATGGCACATGATCATTGCCGTTATCGGTGTTCCCGGTAAGAACATGGACGAAGTAACATTTGCGGCTGTGACTGCGCGTTCATTTGACTCTTTCGGTTGTTATGCGGTCATGAGTGCGGTGGAGACAATCTGGCAACACTCCGTGTTCGGTCAGAAGTTTCTTTGCAGTTTGATCCGTGGTCCTGGCCGTAAATAGATCGGCAGCTGAAACAGATGTAGAGTGGAAGATCGCAGAGTTGAATTCATTTTGTGCATTCATGGCGGGCAGTTTTGATTTATCAATGCAAAGCCTCTGCTAAAGTATATTCCGATAATTCGGAGCGCTGGGCACCTTTAGAGACTATTGGTGTAACTCCGTATTAATACTGTAACATACTTTAAATTAAAATTTAAAGCTACTGCGCTGTGCTTTAGAACTCGCTGTAAGTTTGAAGGGAATGCGAGAAGAGAATCGCCGCTGAGATTTCAGGAAGAAACGCAGACATCACTTGTCAGTCTCAATCATCCGGAGTTTCGAAAGATTAAAGAAAAAGTTCTGTGTAGGTCTAGTGTAGCAGAATTTGTTTCATGCCCTGTTATTCGTGAAGTAAAGAGGAAGTGAAGGGACAACATAGCGATGTCCGATGGCGCTCAGCCGAGGTGAGGTCCTGGCGATATTCCGCTCAGGAACAATGGGGTTTGAAGTAAGAGTATCCAGACTTTACACATCAGCCTAAAGGAGGACAATGTTTATGAAGTGCCTATGTTATT
Organism: Hypanus sabinus; assembly: GCF_030144855.1. NCBI lineage: Eukaryota > Metazoa > Chordata > Chondrichthyes > Myliobatiformes > Dasyatidae > Hypanus > Hypanus sabinus. The sequence continues at coordinate 108,551 of NW_026779353.1, read as the reverse complement.
CCATGTTTTTCTTTATGTATTGGATGTTCAAAGCACTAACGTGCAAGAAAGGTCAGACGTTCAGTGACTCAGGCAAAATTATTAAAAGGGCGATTAGGAACTTTCTGATCGGACACTTTGACATGGTGTGAAGGACCCCGGGAATGAATAGCTGCAGATTTTAAAAGAAGCGAGGCAAGCGGGGCCTCTGCGGGCGACTGACGAACGGAAATCAAAGAGGGGACGAGGACATGCGACGGGTGGCTGTAAATTTGCTTTGGACTGTGTAAGTGGACAGAGGCGGAGGGAGCGGGACCGCTGTATCGGGAGAGTGGCAGACCATAGGTGACAGTAACGCGGCAACCATCATCGCTGAGAAATTGGCCCTGGTAGCCAGGCTCCACGTATCACTCGAAAACCTGATTGCTGGAGATTTACATTAATTTCTCCAAAGCCCTCTCGGCAATCAATTGACAATGCCTTCTTTCCAAACACTGCTCCTCTTCCAGTACCGAGCAGCGTGCCGCTTTACATTTGTAAACTTCCAGAAATGAGTTGTCTGCGAAGTTGTAATGTGCTCAATTTCCAGCTTAACTATGGCTTCAGACTCACGGAATGGTGAGACAGTAATTCACATTTTATTTTTTTGCTGTTCCTGCAGTTAATTTAGTGGCGATTGTGATCCTGTCCCGGGGAAAATGCGGCCTCTCTACCTGCACCACTCGCTACCTGGTGGCCATGGCAACCGCAGATCTGCTAACCATCATCTTTCAGGTCATACTGTGGCGCGTCAGTTATTATTACTTCCCTGGAACTTTTCTGGACATCACCCCCGTGTGCAGTGTGATCTTTGCCCTAGGACAGGCAGCCACTGACTGCTCAGTCTGGTTCACCGTCACTTTTACATTTGATCGGTTTGTTGCCATTTGTTTCCAGAAGTGGAAAGAAAAGTATTGCACCAGGAAAACAGCGGCTGTGGTTCTGATAACAACCGGCGTTTTGTTCTGCTTTAAAAATATACCCTACTTCTTTATATACCAACCTGTGACAGTGATTGACAATATACCCTGGGACTGTACTGAAATACCGGGCTACTATACGAATCCCGGGTGGGTGGGATTTGACTCACTTTCTACCGTCCTAACGCCATTACTCCCGTTCGTGTTAATACTGCTGTTCAACGCTCTGACAGTCAGACACATTGTAGTGACTAGTCGCGTCCGTAAGGGGCTGAGGGGTCAGAGCAAGTTGAAGAACCGCAGTGACCCGGAGATGGAGAGCAGGAGGAGGTCTGTGATCTTACTTCTCACCATCTCCGGAAGCTTCATTATCCTGTGGTCGGTGAACGTTGCCGAATTCCTTTATTACACCATTGCCGGATTGGATCCAAATAATTACAACAATTCAGAATATATATTTGGACGCTTGGGAGTTATGTTGTTGGTGTTAAGTTGCTGCACAAACACGTTTATTTACGGGGTAACTCAGTCCAAGTTCAGACAGCAGTTCATCAGCGCAGCGAAATTTCCTCTTTTGTCAATTATTCGACTGGTCAATAAATAATATATATTGAGTTGTTTTAGAGGCGGTCGCACTGTTTTCCATCTTGACACTGCAGAACCGACTGTCAGCGGACAACGGGCCAGCGGGGGGAATAAAACTGGAGGAACAGGAGGGGCAGGACTGGCAGCTCAATTCTCCAAGGTTCGGATGTTTCAGACGTGTTAGAGGCAGAGGAAAGCTGGGTAGGGGGCATTGCTAGTCAGGGAAAATGTCACAGCAGGGCTCAGGCAGGACAGATTAGAGGGCTTGTCTACTGAGGACATATGTGCAGAGATGAGATACAGGAAAGGTATGACCACATTAATGTGGTTGCATTATCGACCACCCAATAGTCTGCGAGAATTGGAGGATCAAATCTGCAGAGAGATGGTGGACAACTGCAGGAACATAAATTTGTGATAGTAGGGGATTATAATTTTCCACTTACTTATTGGGACTCCCATGTGGTTAAAGCTCTAGACGGGTTAGAGTTTGTAAAATATCTTTAAGAAAGTTTTCTAAACCAATATATAGAGGTACCAAATAGTGAGGATGCAATATTAGATCTCCTATTAGGAAACGAGTTAGTACAGGTAACGGAAGTGTGTGCAGGGGAACACTTTAGTTCCAGTGATCATAACAACAAAGGGCAAAGTGAATAAAAATAAGGAACCTTTGTTCTCGAGGGATATTGGTACTCTGGTAAAGAGGAAGAGAGAGATGTATGTAATCTATATGCAACAGGAAGCAAATAAGGTGCTTGAGCTGCATAAAATTGAAAAAAAAAAAACAAAAGTACTGAAGAAAGAAATCAGGAAGGCTAAAAGAAGACATGAGGGTGATATGGCAGTCAAGGTGAAGGATAATCCAAAGAGCTTCTACAGGTATATTAAGAGCAAAAGGAGCTTAAGGGATACAATTGGTCCTCTTGATGAACAGAGTGGTTGGCTATGTATGGAACAAAAAAAAAATAGGGAGATCTTAAATGTGTTTTTTTTTAAACTGTAGTTACTAAGGAAACTGGCATGGAGTCTATGGAAATAAATCAAACAAGTAGCGAGGTCATGGAGGTAGTAAATTGGATGATAGGAAATACAGGAGCAGGTGTTTGGTATCTTAAGGGAAATCAGAGTAGATAAATCCCCAGGACCTGACAGGGCATTCCCTCGGACTGCTGTTGAAACTGCAGGGGCTCTGGCAGATGTAGTTAAAATGTCGGTATCTGCGTGTGAGCTACTGGCGGATTAGAGGATAGCTCATGTTGTTCCGTTATTTAAAACAGGCTCTAAAAGTAATCCGGAAATTTATAGGCCGGTAAAGATGACGCCATTACTAGGGAAATTATTGGAAAGAGTACTAAGAGATAGGATCTACAAATATTTGGTTAGACAGGGACTTAATAGGGAGAGGCAAAACGGCTTTGTGTGTGGTAGGTCATCAATAACAAATCTATTAGTGTTTTACGAGGAGGTTACCAGGAAAGTGGGTGTAGGGAAGGCAGTGGATGTTGTCTACATGTACCTCAGTAAGGCTTTTGACAAGGTCCGCTTGAGACGTTAGTTAGGAAGATTCAGTCGCTAGGTGTACATGGAGAGCAAGTAAAATGGATTAGACATTGGCTCAATGGAAGAAGCCAGAGAGTGGTAGTAGAGGATTACTACTCTGAGTGGAGGCCTGTGACTTGTGGTGTGCCACTGGGATCCGTGCCAGGCACATTGTTATTTGTCATTTATATCAATGATCTAGATGATAATGTGGTAAATTGGATCAGCAAATATGCTGATGATACAAAGATTGGAGGGGTAGTGGCCAGTGAGGAAGGTTATCAAAGCTTGCAGAGGGATTTGGACCAGCTGGAAACTTGGGCTGATAAAGGCAGATTGAGTTTAATGCAGACATGTGTGACGTATTGTACTTTGGAAGAACAAACCGAGGTAGAGCATACAAGGTAAATGGAAGGATACTGAGGAGTTCAGCAGAATAGAGGGATCTGGGAATACAGATACAAAATTCCCGAAAAGTGGCGTCACAGGGAGTTAGGGTCGTAAAGAGAGCTATTGGTACATTGGCATTTATAAATCAAAGTATTGAGTATCAGAGTTGGAATGTAATGGTGAGGTGGTATAAGGCATTGGTGAGGCCGAATTTGGAGTATTGTGTCCAGTTTTGGTCACCTAATTACTGGAAAGATATTAATAAGGTTGAAAGAGTGCAGAGAAGATTTACAAGGACGTTGCCGGGACTTAAGAAACTGAATTACAGAGAAAGGTTGAATAGGTTAGGACTTTATTCCCTGGAGCGAAGAAAAATGAGGGGAGAGTTTGTAGAGGTATTTAAAATTATGATGTGAATGTAGATAGAGTGAATGCAAGCAGGTAATTTCCACTGAGGCTATGGGAGAAAAAAAAACCAGAGGACATGGGTTAAGGGTGAAAGGGGCAAAGTTTAAAGGGAAGATTAGGGGGGCTTCTTCAAGCAGCGAGTGGTGGGAGTGTGGAATAAGCTGGCAAAATAAGTGGTAAATGCGGTCTCACTCTTGACATTTAAGAAAAACTTGTACAGGTGCATGGATGAGAGGTACATGGAGGGGTATGGTCCATTTGCAGGTTAGTAGGACTAAGCAGAAAAATGGTTCGGCACATCCAAGAAGGGCTAAAACCCCTTTTTCTGTGCTGTAATGTTCGGAACTGTCGTCACCCAGCCCAAGACAACCGTCTCCTACCAATTATTGAACTCGCCTTTCCCTTTGTTTTCATTTATTTTTTTTCAATCATAGTCCCGCTCTCGTCACCCGGCATACCGCTTTCGATATTGAATCCCGCACTGGAACGTAAATGTCCATCGGTTAACAGGTTACTTCCCGGCGAAAAGTCCGGAGAGGACAGGTCGTAGGATCCGATCCTTTGGGGACAGTCATTCGGTGCAGACAATGTGGGGAGTCTGCTGCGGATCGATAAGTACGGGTTTTGGAGGTTTTGTGCTCCAGCCTGTGCACATTCAGTAATGTTTCAGCTCTAAATAAACTTCTTTTATTTGCGTACCGTGTGAATTTGTTGTCTCGTGTGACGTGCTGTAACAGGGCAGCAAAACACACAGCATACAGACAAATGCTGAGGCCTGGGTGGGCGGGACATCCCGATCTCACGGTCTGGCGGGACCGAGCGTGTAAACCCCAGACGTACCAGGCTGGAGAACTGCGGGTTTCTCAGCGGTGAGTTGGAGACTGCTGGCGAGGGGGAAGGAGCCGTTTACTGAGACGTCCAGGAAGAAAGGGGGTTTCCGAATCAATCCTGAGATTCGCCACAACCTCAACTCCAACAACACCCCAATATCGGTGACCGTACCTGTATTTGACGACACACCCCGAAATGCATACATTGTCAAATCCCTGTACACCCGCAAACGCGCTGACATCCCCACATGCACACATCGCTGTCCGAGTGAAAAATCATAATAATCTCAAATAGTTCACAAAATAGTTGTCTCCTCGTTAAAGAAACAGTTTAAAGTTCAGTTTAAAATGCATTTATACATTTATTAATAAAGTATCTAGAAATGAAACATTCCTGAGACACGTCACGTGTGCAAATGCACCGACACTCTGCAAATTCGTGCGCAACCACATATTTGACGACACGCCCATAAATCAGCGCACATCCCGAAGTGCTTGCGCATCCTAAATCCGCGTACACCCGCAAACCTGCTCAAACCCCCATCTGAATATTTCATTATCTCAGAGAATGTGTCATTTCAAACATTTCACGGAATTTCTGCCTCCATATTAGAGACGTACACAGAACAAGTTTCAGTTTAAGCCTATCTATTATGAAAATACCTGTAAATGAAGTAAGTTCGAGACCCAGGTCCACTGGCAACCCCAAATCCGTGTGCATCCATATGCGCCAATAAATCCCTAAATCTGCGCACGGACTCCCACATCCGAGTGCACACTAAATTCCTCTGGCCAATATTCCCCAACACACTCCATAATCTGCGCACATCCCTAAATCGATTTGAAACCCAAATCCGTCGCATCGCCAAACCAGTTGACACCCCACATGCACATTTGTTTATCCCAGAGCAAGAAACCTTTCAAAAAGTTCAGAAAATAACTCTATCCACATTACTAATACAGCAAGAACAAAGTTCAACATTGAAAGTGCATTCATTGCTTAGGCGTCTATAAATGAAAAAGCCTCGAGATTATCATATCTCCAAATCAACCGACATACACATTTTTGCAACCGTTTTTCACCAACACACCCCTAAATCTGTGCACAGGCCCAAATCCGCACGCAACATCAAATCAGTGTGCAGGCCCAAATCCATGTGCACCACCAAATACGCCTGAACCCCACAAATTAGTGGGCAACTCCACACACCCCGACAGACGCAAATCTCCGCACATCCCTGAAACTCGTTTGCAGCTCCAGAGAGGCTGACACACGGTTAAATCAATGAACATCCCCAAATTAGTGTGCACCTCCATATTGACGGACATATCAATAAATCTCAGAGCAGGAATCATTTTAAACAGTTGAGAACAAAAATGACTGCCTCAACATTAAAATTCCGCACATAACATAACATTGCTTTTCAGCTCCAGATCCGGGTGCACCCCCGTTTTCCAGATAATACCCCTAAGACTGCGAGCATCCCCAAATCCGTGCACCCAGCGAATGCTTCCGCGCTCCCATATTTGATGCATACACCTAAATCTGTGCAATCCAACATTCAGTATGTAGCCCCATATTAGAGAAAACACCCTAAATCCGTCCGCATCCCGACATCCTGTCAGCTTTGTGGTGATAGCTGCGGACTTTAACCACACCAGCTTAAAGACTGTTCACCAAATTCCTGCAATATTTGGATTTCAAAAGCAGGGCAGACAACACACTGGTCTTGGTTTATACCAACACACCATAGCCATACAAAGCAGCTTCCCGCCCCCATCTTGGCCACTCTGACCACTATCTGTCATGTTAACACCAGCATATATACCAGTGCTTAAACGTGTGAGAGCAGAGAAAAGGGGTCTGGCCAAAAGGAGCAGTCTCAGCTGTCTTTTGCACACTGTCTACAATACTGCACTACAATACTGTCTTTTGCACACAGACTGGGACAGCAGACTCCTATGATGACCATATAGGCATTGAGGTGTATGCGGAGGCAGTAATCAGCTACATAGCCAAATGCACGGCGGATGCCACTGTGATGAAAGTCTTCACCGCACGTGGTTATAAAAAGCCATGGATGGCAACAGAGGAGCGTTCACTACTGAAGGCCCGTAATCACCCTATAGATCGGGGACAGGGGTGCGCTTCGCTCAGCCAAGTCTGCGCTTTCACCAGGGATCAGGAAAGCGAAAAATGCATGGATACTTCTATGACACAGGTGACACCAGACGGATGTAGCAGGGAATTAAAGCTCTGACAGACTACAAGATCAGGCAGAAAACCGATGACAGCGCCGCCTCTCTTCCAAACAGGCTTAACAAATTATTTGCACGCTTCGAAGCATTAAACACTACTGCAAGTGGGAGCGCCAGTCCCTTCTTACCATATGACCCGTCGGCTCCAATCATTGATTCAGAGCACACACAGAGGACCCTTGCCATGGTCAACCCACGAAAAACGGGAGATCCCGACAACATCCCTGGAAGTGTGCTCCAGGAATGAGCTGATATGTATTAGCAGATGTCCTGACAGACATTTTCAACACCTCCCTTCGTCAAGCCATTGCCCCAGATGCTTCAAAACCTCCACAATCATCCCTGTAGCAAAGAAATCAGTGGTAGTCTGTCTCAATGATTACCGTCACGTCGCACTGACCCCCATAGTGATGAAATGTTTTGAACGGTTTGTCAAGCATATCACAGCCAGCCTCCCCTCATCGCTGGATCCTCTACAGTTTCCTTATCGTCAAAATCGCTCTACGGAGGACGCAATGTCCACCACACTGCACACAGTTCTCTCTCACTTGGACAACAAAGACACTTATACAGGAATCCTGTATATTGATTTCAGTGCAGCGTTCAATACCATCATCCCGCAGAGACTAGTGGTGAAACTGTCGCTGCTTGGGTTAACACTGCCACGTGTCGCTGGCTTCTGGATTTCTTGACAGAGAGACCACAGTCTGTACGTGTTGGCAGGAACATCTCTGACTCCATTACAATGAGCACTGGAACCCCACAAGGCTGTGTCCTTAGCACTTTGCTGTTTACACTGCTAACACGTGACTGTGCAGCCAGATTCAAGGAGAACCCCATGATTAAATTTGCTGATGATACCACAGTGGTGGGGCTCATCAGCAAAATTGATGAAACAATGTACAGGGAGGAGGTCAAACACCTGGAGAGCTGGTGCAGTGACAACAACTTGATGCTTAATGTCACCAAAACCAAGGAGAATTCAGACGGTCTCAGCCTGAGCACACACCCCTCAGCATCAGCGGCTCCACAGTGAAGAGAGTGGAAAACATCAGGTTCCTTGGGGTGCAGATCTCGGACAATCTCACCTGGTCAAGGAACACCACTGGGATTGTGAAACGAGCCCAGCAGAGACTGAACTTTCTGAGGATGCTTAAACAAGCTTGACTCCCTACCAACATTTTAACTACATTCTACAGAGGCGTTGTTGAGAGTGTGCTGACCTCTTGCATCACAACCTGGTACTCCAGCTGCAGAGGGTGCACCCGCCTTGCAGAGGGTGGCTAGGGGAGCAGAGAAGGTTATTGGGGTCACCCTACCTTCCGTCCAAGACCTCTTTCCGAGTCGATGCCTCCAGAAGACACGGTACATCATTAAAGACCCTTCACACCCTCTCAATGAACGTTTTTTTTCTTCTGCCATCAGGCAAATGTTACAGGAGCATCAAAACAAAAACCACATGGTTACTAAACAGCTTCCTCCCACAGGCAGACAGACTGCTAAATAGCTGCTCCACCTGACTCTGCTTCGGACACTTTTAACTTGCACTGGACACTAATAACTTGATTTTAACTGACATGTGGCTGTTCTGTTTTACTATTACGTTTATTATTAAGTGTTGAGTTTGTTATGTTATGATTGCACTGCTCCTGCGAAACGCTGTCTCATTCTGCCCCGCAGAGCTGATGTACGGTTAGAATGACAATAACGTTTTTGAATCTTGAATGTGGAAAAAATCCCATCATGAACAGTAGGTTGCCTATCATCGAGGATGCCTTCAAAAGGAAACATTAAGGACACACAACCACCCATGAGACACTCTCTTCTCATTAATACCATTGGAGAGGAGGTACAGACACACACGCAACTTTTACGAACAACATTTTCCTCTCCAGCATCAGTTTACTGGACGAACAGGAAATATTTTTGGTTTGGTACTACTTATTTATTTTTTTATATTTTTATATTTTCAGTTTGTTATGAAGGATGAACAGTTCTGTTGGGCAGAAGGGTGCAGAGGTGCCCATGATCCCCCCCGAGAATAACAACATTACTGGTACTATGCTGACTATGAGAAAGAGAGGAGAGGAAAACAAGCAGGAACATCAGCTACAGATAAGAGAGAGGGGGAAATTGCTGCTAAACTTTCTTGTGACTCCTTTTTGAAATTATTTACTGTTCGCTGTAAGGACAATAATTTGCTCATAACATTCCTCAGTGGACAGCCGGAGTGGGCTGGTTAAATGGACGCAGTCACTCAAAAGTGATGAATAACTGAGACCCCCTGAGTGGGGATAAAAGTGCGTTCTGGGGAGACACCCCTCAGACACACCCGGAGACACACCAGTGAGCGCTACTTGAGTGTTGAAACCCACGAGAAGATGTGGGTCATCGGAGACCGAACAAAGGATCGGTCAGTGAGAACTCACAGTATTTATAGGAAGGGCCGGTGGGGGCTTGTGTGTGTTTCCGCTCATGCCTGAGTGACGAGCCCACCTCAGAAGAATGGTCTAGCTAAAGGACAGAGGGGTCATAACTGAATGACCACAGCCAAAACAACTCGACGGTTCAAGAACGAAAAGGAAGGATTGTCTGCCTGCAATAGCTGTCACTGTTTGCTCACTCCCGCTCTCCCCAACGATAAAACTCAACCACCAATATCTACCTCAGCGTGCATGAACTGAACTGAACTTTATACTTTTCTATGACACTACATTTACCCCTAGACGTCGATAGAGCTTTTTTTTATTATTGATTATTATTATTTCTACACTTTCAGGTTTATTGTTGTTATGTTGTAATATCTATGTATTTGCATTATTGATATTGATTTGCTTATTTTATTAATAAAAACATAAAAATTGTACCACCAGACTCCAACGGATTCTTCTATCTTTGCTGGTTAGACACCCAGTTACGGGGTTCGTAACAGTTCTAAGTAGACAAACAGAAGGCAGAAGTTTCTTTTCCCACAGTAAACATTCCTCTAAGTGGTGGTGAACGTCGACATGTTTACGACCCAGGACAAAGTTTGGTGCAATTCACCCGAACAAGCTGAGGATGGTTTCCTGGATCGGGAGAGGGAGATAAGGTTACAGTGAGATGAGCTGTGATTACAATCGGTGGAGAATCAGAGTGGAGAGGCCGCTTTACTCTCAGTCTGTCTGCTCAGCCGATGGACCAGAATCGCGCTGACACAAGGTGAGTTTGAGAGTTGGGTCTGATGGAGTTTGAAACAATATCCCCTTTGCTGGAGGAATGCCAATCGCAACTTACACCCCTTAGTAACTTCACAAATTCTATTGTTTGCAGTTTCAAAATTAATTTAGTAATCACAATGTTGCAACCCGGGCTGCACTTGACTGACGTAATCGGAATGTAAATGAATTTAAAAAAAAGTTTATTTTTAAACCTGTTAAATCCTGTCCCCATGGAGACGGTAAATGGTGCAGCTTCAAAAGTTCATTCCGGGAGGTCGCCTGTGGCACACGGGGACAAGTCACTGATCAGAGAAAATGCCTGCATTGTTTGATAGGTACCGGCGAGTGGACAGAATACTGAACGTGTTCATTGTCGTCATTGGGGTTCCTGGTGAGTCAGCACAGATATTCGCATTTGGTACTTCTATCTGTTAACGGTGCGAGCCTATTTGGGGTAATTTTACCAGCTTCCCGCTTCATGCGCGTGGCAGTAATATTCGTCAATGATATCAATCCTGACTATTCAATTTTCTGAATTTTCACATTTATTGTGAAACTCAACTAAACCCCTCTCTCTCCTCTAACTCACGGGATCGACCCGAACGTTGTTCCTGCATTTTATGGAATTTTGTGCAGAGTAATACCAATGCTAGGGACAAGCAGCTCTCCGGGAATGTGAGACTAGGAATGGTATACATTGTGGTGTTGACTATTTATGAGTTATTGACCCGAGTGAATACTTGGTCCTTTAATGAAACACTGTCCATGTTGTTCCAGAGTTGGAAGCCGGGAATCCTCTGGGAAGGTGTGACTGGGAAGTTTTAATGGCACCTTGTCAATGTTGTCCCAGTGCTGGGAGCAGGGAATCCTCCGGGAAGGTGTAACTGGGAAGTTTTATTGACACCCTGTCCATGTTGTCCCAGTGCTGGGGTCAGGCAGCTCTCCAGGAAGGAGGCACGAGAAGACTTTCAGTGGCACCGTCTCCAGAGTTGTCCCAGCCTTGGGGACGGACAGCATTCTGGGACGATGTGACTGGGAGCGATTTCCAGAGTCGGAAATCAGTCATTGTGTTTCTGATCTGATTGAACCCTTGCTCCTGTGTTTCACTTCTCCCTGTCGATCCTGTCACAGTCACATTCTATTGTCTGTTTGTCAATAATTGGGTCTGATCTCCTGACCCTGTGTCCACGGATCTACTGACACGGGTTGTCGAAATGAGTTGCCCTGTAGAAGTAAATCTTTAACGGAGCCACTCGCAATCTGGTTACTATGATGTCCCGGTTCGCCCTCAGAGTCACGAAGTAAATTGACTTGCCCTGAAGAAAGGCCTCAGCCGGATACATTGAGTATCTGTTCAATTTGACGATTGCTGCTGAGTTCCCCAAGAATTTAGTGTATTTTGTAACCCTCTGGATACCAGAAACCCGGAAGATGTAAGAGCAGTATTAAGCCATCGAGCCCATCGAGTCTGTTCCGCCGTTCAATCTTCGCTGATCCCATAGTTTTCTGCTCCTCAACCCCAGTTGCCTGCCTTCCCCCGGTAATCTTGATGACATACCCAATGAAGAACCTATTAATCCCTGTTTTAAATACACCCAACCACCTGTCCTCCGCAGCTGCATGTGGCAACAAATTCCACAAATCCACCACAATCTGGCTAAAGAAATTACTCCACATCTGTATTTTGAAGGGGCTCCCCTCTATCCCAAGGATGTGCCCATTTGTTCCGGACTCTCCACAATTGGAAACATCTTTTCCACATCTTCTTTGTCTAGGTCTTTCAACATTCGAAAGTATTCAATGAGATTACACCCTTCTGATCCCCGGATACTGTTCCGGCCCCGACAGATTTTGAGTTTCTGGAGGATCTGGGCAGTAACGGTTAAATCAGTGACTGGAAACGGGATGAGCACCGACCGTTGTTGTTCATGCCGCTCGTGTTTAACCCCGACGATTAGAGACACATCACCTTATCTCCACATTGAAGCAGGCAGGTCAGAGACAGTGTGACCCATGTTTGGAGTTCGATGAGCAGCCGTTCAACGCTTCTAGTCTCCTGATCTCTGGCTGAAACCGAACCTGTCTCCATTCCAGGAGAATGAGTTTAATAATGCCTGGTGTCTGTTCTCTTCCATCTTCCTGCAGTGAATTCAGCGGCGATTGTGATCCCGTCCCGAGGAAAGTGCGGCCTCTCTACCTGCACTACTCGCTACCTGGTGGCCATGGCAGCGGGGGATCTGCTGACCGTAGTCATAGAGGTCCTTTTGTGTCAAGTCTTAAATTACTACATTCAGTGGAATTTTCTGAGGATTACCCCTGCGTGCAAGGTTATCGAAGTACTAAGGTTCACCGCCACATACTGCTCTGTCTGGTTCACCGTCGCATTCACTGTTGATCGGTTTGTCGCCATCTGCTGTCAGAAGCTGAAAACAAAATATTGCACCGGGAAAACTGTTGTTGTGGTTCTCACAACAACCGGCGTGCTGTTCTTTCTGAGAAGCGTTCCCCGTTACTTCCTCTGGGAACCCGGACAGCTAATCAACAATGTACCGTGGTTCTGTAAACTTACGGCCAATTCTTTCATTGACCTCGGGTGGAAAGTATACGATTGGCTCGGCATAGTTTTAAATCCGTTCATCCCTTTCGTGGTGATTCTGCTGCTCAACGCCCTGACGGTCAGGCGCATTGTTGTGGCCAGTCGTGTCCGTAAGGGGATGAAGGGTCAGAGCAAGGGGGAGAACAGCAGGGACCCGGAGATGGAAAGCCGGAGGAGGTCTGTGGTTTTACTCTTCACCCTCTCCGGCAGCTTCATCCCCCTGTGGGTGCCAAACTTTATAAATTCCATGTATTCTGAGATCTCAGGAATAGGATACAATTTCGATGATTCTGAATGGATTTCTGAATGGTCGGAGCCTTGCTGAAGAATTTCAGCTGCTGCACGAACACGTTTATTTACGCCGTGACTCAGTCGAAATTCAGGGAACAGATGATCAGCGCGGTGAAATATCCGTTCACCTCGGTGATTCAGTTCATTACTCAGACCGCGCACTGAGCGCAGAGTGGAGGCGGCAGCGGAGAGCGACACGTGTTTAAAGCGGAAAGATGAACGAGGATGTTGCCAGGAGGAGGGCAACTCCTTTATCCGGTGATTGGCAATATTGGGGCTTTATTGTCCAACTGGACTGGCCTGCTTTGTTTCACTGCAGTGCTGGAGTTGGGAATGGGACGACAATGCACATGCATTTTCATAGTTTTGCAATCGGTAGATCGTGCACGGTGCGCCTGCGGTGGCAGTGTCCGAATTGTGTGATGATTGCACAGTTAATCTATGCTCAAATTATATGAATAAAGCGAGTCCGTGCCGTTTTAATTGTAGTAGAACAGCCGACCGATCGCCAACCCCAACCCCACTGCCCCGCACAAATCATAACAAAAATATCGACCCCATTGAAATCAAAAGGGAAAGAAATGGGCGAAAATCACGGATCATAGAAACCTTAGTCTGAGATCGCCACACTCCATAAACGACATTATGTCCAACACATAAGGCAGAAACACGGAAACATCTTCCTTCGTCAACGAAAAGTGAGACACCACACGATAAACCGACATGCCTATCAGAGCGAGAGGCGTGTCAGTCTCAATTAACTTGACAATGTTAAATAGAAGACACCAGTACTTAATGGCCCTAGTTAAGATAATAATTAGTAAATGCAGGCGCTGGAGAAACATAGAAGCCCAACTCTCTCCGACACGTGGCAGAGGACCAGGAACGGTAGGTGGCGCTGTATCCACGGCAAAATCTGCCCGGATCTCATTGCAGGAGGGAGCAGGCCCGACAGGTCAGATGACCGACAACTGCTCTTGTTTCTTTCGGTTAATATGGAAGGGAGTAAAGGGAGAGAAAGAGGGAGGCTGGGGAGAAATAGTGTACTAGAGAGCGAGGAGAGAGATAGCAAGAGAGGCTGAGAGCTTCGGAGGATATCGAAACAGAGAAAAAAATGAGAGGGAATCAGCCGATCTGTTCCCGGGACAGCAGAGAGAACTCTGCAGATTAACGACAACAAACCGCTAGACAGTAAACCATACGCTCCACATCCTACCACCTCATGCAGCCCCTCCGCACAGGAAGCACCGGCAACCCAGTAACCTAACCCCCAGCATCTAAGGGAAAAGGAAAGAGACACAATTGTATCAATGTAATTTTATTAAAGCGAGCTTTTGCAGTCAAATAGACATTGGACAGGTTTCTTCCATATTCCCTCTCGCTCTTCTCCCCCACTCTCGCTCAGCCCCTCTCTTTGCCTCGCCTCTCGCATAACACACTCTCTACGTCCCCTTTCCATCCATTCTCCCTCTCTTTTCCACGCGTCTTCTTGCCCTGAAGGTCCCTCCCCGTGTTTCCTGCACATCACTCCCCTGCCGGTCTCTCACTCTCGACCCCGCTGTTCCTTTCCTCCCCTTCTTTCACTTTCACCCTCTCACTCCTCACTTACTCACGCTAACCACTCTGTCTTTCCCTTAATCTCCATCCGCCCCACCCTCTCTCCCGACACCGTCGTCCCTCTGCTCCTTCATCCCCTTTCACTCTCCTTTCACACACCTCCTTTCCTCTCTCTTGCTCCCGCCGCTCTCTGCCATCTTTCCCACTCTCTCCTTCCGCTTCCCTCTGCCTCCTGCTGCCATCTCACCACTCCTTTGTTACCCTGCCCTCTCTATCATCCCTCTCTTGTATCTCTATTTGCTATCTCGTTAACCACTCTCCCCTCGATCTGTGCCTCCCTCTTTTTCCTACTCCCATCTCTCTTCGCTTCCCCCTCTCTATTAGTGCAGACACCAATACCGGACTGCGGACGGAGTTTGGAATAGTGGGATTAGAAATTAGAATTCCCGAATTCCCCCCCCCCTTAGTATCCAGAACCTCCCTGATTCTCCCACATCTATTTACACGATGAAATTCCTCATCACTATTGACCATTTCTCTTTGGGCATGGTTCCGTATCTCCCGTTGTAATTTACATCCCATATCTTTCCCACCACTTGGTGTATCCATGGATACCCATCTAGAGACGGGGAGTTGTGATTCCGTTGTCACGAGCCGCTGAGGAGGCCGGTGTATGTACACTTCAGTCAGAGGACGATGGAGTCTTGCGTGTCCAGGGCGTGAATGGACAGGGAGAGCCGGCCGGACTCTCGGGCTGAGAGGGAAAGTCAATTAGTCATGATGAAAAGGCAAAGCAGACTCGATGAGCCAAATGGATTAATTCTGCCCCGCTGTTTTATTGTCTTATGGATGCTAAGCCCCCGCTCTGATGTGTTTTCTTCAGCCAATATTCAGTCAGGACCACTGTGGTACATGACAATCTCTGAGTGTGTGTGTGTGTGTGTGTGTGTGTGTGTGTGTGTGTGTGTGTGTGTGTGTGTGTGTGTGTTTGTGTTTGTGTGTGTGTGTGTGTGTGTGTGTGTGTGTGAGTGTGTGTGTGTCTGTGTGTGCGTGTGTGTGTCTGTGTTTGTGTGTGTGTGTGTGTGAGAGAGAGAGAGAGAGAGAGAGAGAGAGAGAGAGAGAGAGAGAGAGAGAGAGAGAGAGAGAGAGAGAGAGAGAGAGAGAGTGGGGAGAGAGAGCGAATGAGACAGACAACCAGAGAGAGACGGCGACGGGATAGTGTGTACGTGAGTGAGAGAATGCGGACAAAGTGTATTCGAGAGAAAACTCTGGGACTCGGACAGGATGAAGGCGGACTAAACTTGGAGTGTGCGCCGCACAACTAGGAGGTGTGTTTACAGACATTTTGAATCTCTCACTCTCCCAGTGTAGAATGCCCGACTGCTTGAAAACATCCACCTTTGTTCTTGTCCTTCGCAAGACCATGATGAAAGGTCTGAACGCCTGGCGTCCTGTCGCACCCTCCTCAGTGATTAGAAAATGCTTTGAGATGTTGTTCGGAACTACATCTGCAGCATGCTGCCACCCATACTGGTCTCCCTACAATTCACCTACCGACACAGCCGATCGATAGCTGACGCAATAGCCACAGCTCCACCCACCGTCATTACACATCTGGAGAAAAGGAATGCTTGTGCGAGAATGTTGTTGTTGGACTACAGTTCAGCATTCAACACCATAATTCCCTCCAGGCTTAACAAGAAGCTTAGAGACCTCCACCTTCACCTTGCCATGTGCAGCTGGGTCTTGGACTTCCTGTCACATGGCCGGCTGGTGGTAAGAGTGGGCTCCTTCACCTCTGCACCTCTGACCCTCAACATGTGCCCCTCAGGGCTGTGTTCTAAGACACCTCCTTTATTCTCTGTACGCTAATGACATGTCGCCCCCAACAGCTCACTTCTGCTAATTCAATTTTCTGACGATACTACACTGTTTGGCCTTATCACAGATGATAATTAGGTAGCCGACAGAGAGGTCATCACCCAGACACAGTGGTGTCAAGAAAACAACTACTCCCTGAATTTTGCAAAAACAAAGGAGATAGTTGTGGACTACTGGAGCAACCAGTCCTTCTGGGGTTGAGAGGGTAAACAACTTTAAGCTCCTAGGCATCCACATCACAGAAGATCTCACATGATTTGTACATACTGTGGAGTGAAAAAGGCACATCAGCGCCTCTTTCACCTCAGACGGTTGATAAAGGTCAGCACAGGTCTCCAAATCCTGAGGACTTTCTACATGGGGCACAATTGAAAGCATCCTGACTGGCTGCCTCACTGCCCGGTACAGGAACTGTACTTCCCTCAATCGCAGGACTCAATCTAAACAGAACAATTAAATATGGACACAAGGAACTTCAGGTAATGAACTGGTAAATCTGAGAACATTCACAGACAAATAGATATTTGTTACGTAAAGGACGTTAACTCTGAACTGATTTTGCTCTGGGACAATCTAAACAGAGCAATTCAATGTGGGCACAAGGAACTTCAGGTAATGAACTGGTAAATCTGACAGCATTCACAGACAAGTAGATATTTGTTATGTAAAGGACGTTAATTCTGAACTGATTCCTGCTCCGGGACAATCTGATCAGAGCAATTCAATGTGGACACAAGGAACTTCAGGTTATGACCATTCTCGGATGAGTAGCTGCTTGTTGTGTAAAATGCCGCATCTACCAATGAAGCAATCTGGAATGTCATAAGGCTCCGTCCGGCTCGCGTCATAAATGGTTTGGATCAGTCAGAGCTGAAAGAAGGAAATACACAACGCTAAGGTGGGCAGAAACACGACATAATGTTGGTTGTAGCCATGTACAATGACCAGTAAGAAAGTGACACAGGTTGGTCAGGTGACTTTGAGCCAATGGGATGGAGATCCATCAGATTAATTGATAAGGAACATGGAAAGAGTAGGGCCAATGAGTCTCCAGAAACCGGAGACCAACCATTGCGGATAGCGAGGACCCCACGGATGGGTGCAGATCAGGACCACGAGGAACGCTTGGCCAGCGCAGGCTCCTTCCCCGGGTAATAGCTTCTCTCTTCAGAGACTGTTCAGGGAGCGTCCGGGATTCTGGTAGGATGCACACAGGGAGATAGCTTGTGAAGCCTCGTGATATTTAGTAGAATCAATAAAAGTTACGTGTCTGCAAATACTGATTCTTTGTGCCTCACTGACCATTAATCCAAGATGAGATTCGTGTAACAACTCAGAATACGTGGAGAGTTGGAGCGGCAAATCTGAAAGTGTGTCTGTGTGTGTGTGTGTGTGTGTGTGTGTGTGTGTGTGTGTGTGTGTGTGTGTGTGTGTGTGTGTGTGTGTGTGTGTGTGTGTCTGTCTGTCTGTCTGTCTATCTGTCTGCCTGAGTGGGTATGCCTAACTGTGACTGTGTTCGCGTGCATGTGTGTGTCTCTCTGTCTGCCTGGCTGATTATCTCCATATTGTGTGTGTGAATGAATGTGTGTGGATGTTGAGTCCATGTGTTTGTGTTCACGTCTGTGTATGCATTTGTGTGAGAGAGTGTGTCGGTGTGTATCTGGGTTAATTTATATGTATGACGAAGGGAGATACATCAGCAGCGATTCCAAGTCATAAACACAAGGATCCACAAACCTGACTGTTCGGTTTGGTCCATTGTCTCTGACTGCTCCTGTCCAACTAAACTCGTGTCCCTGTACTCTGACTTC
Source organism: Hypanus sabinus (assembly GCF_030144855.1). Taxonomy (NCBI): domain Eukaryota; kingdom Metazoa; phylum Chordata; class Chondrichthyes; order Myliobatiformes; family Dasyatidae; genus Hypanus; species Hypanus sabinus. The sequence continues at coordinate 90,263 of NW_026779353.1, read as the reverse complement.
ATTTTATCCCCCTCGGACAAGTGCAATCCCGTTCACATCCGCCACTCTTCACAAGTTATCAATCTCTTCAACAACTTAAAACCCCTGGACACGATCGCTTCACTGGACATGACTGCCCAGTACCGAAACACTTCAGCCACGACCCCGACAACCAAGAAGGTTTTAAAACACAATAACCATCCAGTCCAGGAGCTTTGCCAGATTACATTGAAAAATTCTTTCAGAACTTGTTTTTCAGTAACAGGAGCATCAAGAGATTGTTAAACTTCAACAGAAATTCGTGGAAAATCGATCTTCTGTAAAAAAAAAATGTCATTCATTTTAGAAGAATCAACTGGAAACTGAGATTTATAAAGTTCAATGTAATAGTCTTGAAAACTTTTATTCATATCTTCATGATTACATGCTGAACTACCGCCTCCCTTACGATTTTTTAAAATTATCTTTCTGCTCCAGCAGCTTTTAATTGAGATGTTAATAGCTTATTATTTATTATCCACAAACTTCTAAAAATGACTTTTCTATATAAGCAAATTTCTTGCAATAGAATAAGTTAATAACAAATCATATTGTGATTGAAGTTCAACTCTTTGTTTGAATAAATCAATGTTAGGAGATATTGCATAAATATTATCCAAGTCTTTGTTTTGAAATCTTATCTAACTCTGTTTTTGTCTGTTTCTTAAGATTAGCAAAATAGGGGATAAGATTAGCAAAATAGGAGATTACCTGACAGCGCAAACATGCTTTAAATGTATCCCATATAATCAATTTCGACACATCTCCCGTATTATTAAGAAGAAAAAATCTTTTATCTGATTCTCAATAAATTTGATAACGTCCGAACTTTGTAACAAATTTTCTGGAATCTGCTCAGGCAAGCTTGCAATAGAAACATCATTCAATTCAAAGGCTAAGCTTAAAGGCGCATGATCCGAGAGAACGATAGCTTCATATTCACATTTCTGGACTTTGGACAAAAATCGGGGATCAGCTATAAGATAATTAATTCGCGATTTGTTTTGTGAACATGTGAAAAAAACAGAATTATCTCTATCATTATGATGTAAACGTCTCCAAATTTCAACCAGGCCAAAGTCAATTAAAAAAAAAGTTAATAAGTGATGCAGAGTAACTCGGAAGCCGCTGACTGGTTGAACTCTTGTCAATCAAACAATTTAAACATCAGCTGAAATCAGCGCCCCCCCCCCCCCCATTAACAACATATTTTCATTCAAATCCGGCAATACAGCAAATACATTTTTATTAAAAAAAAGAAGGATCATCTACATTAGGTACATATAGATAGATCGGGACAATTTTTCTATTACAAATTGTTCCTTTAACAATCAGAAATTTACCATTAATATCTGGCACGATGTCTTTTTGGATGAACAAGATCTTAGATTAAATAAAAATAGATACTCGCTTTGTTTTATTTTGAGAGTAACGTGAAATTGAAGATCCCACCACAATTTAAAAGATCTATTTTGATCGCCCGTTGTGATATAGATATCTTGAGAAAAGGTTATATCGGATTGGAATCGATTAATGATTTTCAAATTCTTCTTGCCTTTAATAGAATGTTTCCAACCACGTACGCTCCAACTCACAAAGTTTATCTGTTTATTTACCATAAAAAATATTTTATTTAAGACATACATGCATACCAGCGTGGGCTAATCAAATGTGGTGGTGATAAATATAACCATATGCAAATAATGGATGCTCCGTAACTTCGTAATGGGAAGAGAAATAAAAAAGATAACTAAAATGAATCCTGCAATTAATCTTATAACTCAAAACTAACCCTCGTCGCACCACCCGAAAAGCCCGAAATTTCACAAATAAAGCCGAAATGCGTCCCCATAGAAGAGAAAGACTCTTTATAATGTTAATTTTAAAAGCTTTCCATAGTTTATCCCCTTAGTTACAAAAAGAAAACATACACCGCACTAAAAGAGGGAAGCCATGTAGAGGAAAAAAAATATTTATACTTAGTCCTTAAAAATAAGCTGGGGAAACCCATACAGGTTTAGGAAAAGTTATTCATCAGTCACATCAAAAAGTTCACATCTTCGTTAAATGATTCATTATCAAAGGATATCTTAACCAAATCAGAAATCTTCAAAGCTTATATCCTTTCCGAAATAACAATTATTCAGCAGACCTAAAACCATTCAAACTTCAGATGCAACCGAAATAGAATTAACATAGGCCAGCGCCTCTTTGGTGTCCAGAAAAACATATTCAGTCAAATCTTTGGGAAATAATTTTAATCGGGCTGGAGAGTGAAGTGATGGCAATAAACACTAATCATGGGGTATCTTCATGGCTGGAACGAATTTAGACCGCAGGTCCATAACTTCCCGTGGATAATCTTCATAAAAGCGAATCTCGGAACCCTTGACTTTAAAAACTCTGTGTTTCTTTGCAGATTTTATAATTTGGTCTTCAACATGGAATCGAAGAAATCAGACCAAAACTGACCTTGGCTTATTCGGATCCCGAGATTTCGAAGTGAAAATTCTATGCGCTCTTCCGATATCGGGAAGTTGAGGTAAAATATCCGGAAACAGAGATTGAAACAAGTTAGCAAAATAGTCCAATAAATCCCCACTCTCAGATCCGTCTTTCAATCAGACCAACAAATCGAATATTATTCCGACGAGACCTTGCTTCCAAATCGATCATCTTAATTTGAGACTTTTCCAAGTGGGCTGAAATATCCGCTATCTGACACTTCGTCTCTTTAAGTTCAGAATTCAGGGAAATAATATTTTCCTGTACCAATTGAAAACTCTCTCGCAACGACTTCATCTCAGAAGAGGTAGCATCAAAGTGGGGTGGGATGACATTTCGTCTATACTTCTTCCTAGAGATGCAAAAAGCTTCATCTCTCGCCCTCCTGTCTTCTCCTATCATTTCGGATGTCCCCCTTCCCTCCCGCTTTCAAATCTCTTACTACCTCTTCTTTTAGTTAGTACTTACGAAGGGTCTCGGCCCGAAACTTCGACTGTACTTCTTCCTATAGCTGCTGTCTGGACGACTGCGTTCCATCAGCATTTGTGACAGTTACACATTTGTTAGTTTAAGTACTGTCATCCGTCAGACTCCCAGGAGATTATTCGCTTCATGGGTTCTCAAACCACCCCGTCAGGCAGCACCAATCATTCCACTGTCCCCAACTGCATTTCTTTCCCTTTTCTGCAGTTTGGTCTCAAGAAGAACTGAACCACCTGGCCTTGTCTGCTCACTTTCATACATTGAGGTGCTGCCACATAATTGGTTGATTCGATATTTGCATTAGCGAGCAGGTGTACGTGCGGCGGCTGCGTGAATTGTAGACACGGGCAGATTTCTGGGTGACGGGTGAAAGGCAGGTCGCATCACGGTGCTCGCTGGCAGGACTTGAGCGGAGGACTGGCAGACTCTGTCACGCTGAGCGTGGTGAACGAGTCAACACAGGCGAGCGGGAAACGGCAGATCCCCATTTAGGGACGGAAACAAATGGTTGGACATCGGAATACCAAGAGACCATCGGAGGCATGACTGAACGGAAAATTGAGCAAATCATTCTCCCAAGCACAAGGACTCCACTACAATAAAGCAGAGTCACCTCTAGATCCCTCAAAGTGTCTTTCTGCACTCCTTGCGCACCCCCTCTCTCTCCCCTCTCCTTTTTTAGAGCAGAGCACCCTCTCCCACGCCTCTCGCCACCCACAACGTCCATCATTTCCAGTCCCACCTCATCAAGCTCAGCCTCTTACTTCCCCCTTTCTCTTTTCGCTTCCCACCCCTGCCTCATGTATACTCCTCCCCTCACACTCTTTCGTCTCTTCCCGCAACTGCAGATCCCTCTAACCCTCTCAGTAGCCCAACCCCCACTTTACTCAAGTCGCGCCCTCTACATCCCAGACCCCTCCCGCCCTTATTCACTGCTGCATCATTCCCTCCTTCACTCTCCCCCAGGCCCCTTCCTTTCTCCTGTTCTTCTCTGCCTCATTTTCCCTTGCTGTTCTTCCTCTTCTCCCCCGTTATTACTCTCCCTTCCCCACTCTCTCCCTCGCACCTTCCTCTCTCCTTTCCCCTGCCTCAGTCTATCACTGGCACTTCGTTCTCATTCTATCACTTCCCATGTTCTACACCTCTTCTTTCCCTCACACTCCCTCCCCTACCTGCTACGCTCACTCTCACCCATCTGGTCATCCCACTGTCGACCCGCTGCTCCTCCCTCCCCTTCTCGCCATCCACCATGTCTTTATCGCTTTCTCTACTTCCGCATCTCTTTCCCTACATCAATCTCTCTCTGCCCTTTCATTCTCCCTCTGCTCTTCCCCCTCTCCCCACAAAATCCGTCCCATTCATTCTCACGCCTCCCTCAGCCTCCTTCTTTCGCAGTCTCTTCGTCCGCTTTCCTCTTCCTCCCACTGCTCTCACTACTCCTCTATTAGCCTTCTCCCTCTATCATCCCTCCAGCTCTCTGCTTCCCACTCCTTTCACGCTCTCGCTTTCTTTCACTGTTTCTCTCTTCCCCCTCTCTCAGTCTCTCTCTCTTCCCCCATATCTCTCTCTCTCTCTCTCTCTCTCTCCCCCTCTCTCCCTCTCTCTCTCTCTCTCTCTCTCTCTCTCTCTCTCTCTCTCTCTCTCTCTCTCTCTCTCTCTCTCTCTCTCTCCTCTCTCTCTCTCTCTCTCTCTCTCTCTCTCTCTCTCTCTCTCTCTCTCTCTCTCTCTCTTCTCTCTCTTTCACTGGGTTTCTCCGCCTTGTTCTGACCCCGCAGCCCCTTACGGAGGCGACTAGTCACCAGAATGTGTCTGACTGTCAGAGCGTTGAGAAGTAGTATTAACACGAACGGGAGTAATGGCGTTAGAACTATGGTAAACCAGTCATATGCTGCCCACCCGGGATCCGTATAGTAGCTTGGCTTCGCAATACAGTCCCAGTGCAGTCAAATTTACTGCAACACGCACAAACTGCTGGAGGAACTCAACAGGTTAGGCAGCAACTTTGGAAATGATTAATCCGTCGACCTTTCTGGCCAAGACCTTTCTTTAAATTACTTAACACTTCGTCGCTCCTCACCTTTATCAACAGAAGCGAGATTTCCCAATGACACACAGTTTTCTTTCCGATCCCCGTTCACGGTCCGATATGTCGACCCGAGGCTTCCTCTCGTGCCACAATGAGGCTACTCTCAGGCCGGATGTGCTACACCACAAATGCCGTCCAGGGAGCCTGCAATCTCATGGCAAGAACATCGATTACCGTTCAGTTCCGGTATTTTCCACTCCTTCCTTACCCCATTTCGGCCTTTTATCTCTCCGCCTGATCTGCTTATCGCCTTCCCATGACTCCCCTCTTCCTTCCCTTTTCCTTGGATCCACTCTCCTCTCTTATCAGCTTCCTTCTTCTGCAGCCCTTTGCCTTGTTCACCTGTCATCACCCAGACTGTTATTTCGCCAACCTGGCAACACCCATTCCCTTCTAGCTTGTCCTTCCCTCTCCCCAAGAGGTTCTTATTCTGCCATCTTCCTCCTTCCTTTCTACCCCCTGATGAAGGGTCTTGGCCCGAATCGGCGTCAGTTTGTACATTTGCATAGATGCTGCATGACCTGCGGAGATCCACCAGCGTTTTGTCTGTGAATACAATTGATATACATATAGCTTTTCGTGTAGTATCCAGCGGCCACCAATGCTCGCACCGGTATGAAGCAAAGTATTTCAACCGCCGTACACATGACCCTCGGATTGGTGTAAATGTTTAAACCGACATAGCATCTGCATTCATTACATTTGTAACAACAATTGTTTGGCAGACCCGGTAAGCCCGAGAAGCCAATCGTGCTCACACGTCAAACACATTTCCATAACCAAGTGTCCATAATACTGTCATTCACAACCACCTGCAAATTTTACGGGATTCACTAGTTTCAGCTATGAAGAAAATAGCGTTAGAAATTTAAATAAATCCGCTAAAGGGCGATAAATAATATAATTATATCATATTGTAATATTATAATAAATAATTAAACAAACATATAAATATTATATAAATATAATAGATTATATATATCCCCAAATAATATTTAGGGAAGACGATTGCAAAATATCGCTTCCTCTTCCAATAGACTGTATCATAAAGCAGTCGTCATTAAAAAAAAAACATTTATAATTGAAATGTGGTGCTAATAATGTAAATATTGTATTTCAAATTGAAAAGGTCACTAACGTATTTTTAGACTCGGGGATATTTATTTACTCCCCATGATGCTGCATCGGTGTAGAGCAACAACATTTGTATATCTAATCCGATTAAAACTGAATCTTAGCCTGTCTGTGCGGTAAGTCTTCGTGATTGTGGATTCGATTAAACAAAAACGTGCATTTGATGTCAAGATTAGAATAATATTGTTGGTGAATGTGTAAAAATAATTCAAATCCAACAATTTAACAAAAACTAAAAATGCATCAAATATCCAATACAGCATGTGAGCATGTGTGTGTGTGAGTGTGTGTGTGTGTGTGCGTGCGTGTGTGTGTGTGTGTGTGTGTGTGTGTGTGTGTGTGTGTGTGTGTGTGTGTGTGTGTGTGTGTGTGCGTGTGTGTGTATGTGCGTGTGTGTTTGTGTATTAACAAGCATAATCATTGTGGAGACGGGATATTGCAACGTGCAAAATTACAAGAATATCACATTAGATATCACATTAGATCTTGACCTCAGAATTTTACTGTGCAGCGTATTCAACTTGCAGTAGTCTGGGTTTATCACGGGCATTTTATATTCGTCCAAAATTCAAAAGATTTTCGGGGAGCCATTCAAGATGGCTCCGTTCGCGGCAACTAGTAGTTAGTTGATAAGGTTCCACTTAAAAGTCCTCCACTTCCTGGTCAGATTTTATATCGGTTGTGGGACGAACGACACAGCGACTTTGAGATTGGATGACACAGGAGCCGTATGATCTTGTGAACGTAACTAGAGAGCTTTGGATCAGGATGAACTCAAATGCAGAGTAAAGTCCAGATACAAACCCAACCCATTTGTGAAATCTGAATCAGTAATACGAAAAATTCAACTCTTTCGATTGAGCCCTGAGCGCTCAGTACGAGGACTTCATGCAGGGACTTTCCATGAATAAACATGACAGCAATAATAGGCAGTCTGATAAGGGAGAACGGCATCCATCCTTTTACATTATTACGTTGGATGTCCAGACACCACATTAGGGCTGAGAACTTGTATTTTCAATTGAGCTGATTGTCCACTCACTGTGCTTCATTTTCTCAGCCAGTTCATGTGAACCTTCACTTCATTGTTGTACTCCATGTCCAGCAAACCATATATCATCAATATAGTTAAAACTGGGACAGCAAGTGAGGGATTGCACTCTGCCGACTCGCTGACTACTGGATCATGAATTTCAGTCGACCCTTGTAAGTACCCTTGAAGTGACAATTGAATGATGAACTGACATCACTCCCATGTCACTGCGAATCTACCTAATGGATATCAATCCGGTAAGATCGAGAAAAGAAGTATTTATATATTCAAAACGGCTTCTCATTGTCCGCACTCTTGTGTAGTGCGCTTGATCAAAGTCACAATATCTGGGAAGAAGTAGATGAACGATATATAGTCACACAGACAGACAGACAGAGAAACAGGCAGGCAGAGGACAGGCACACCGGCAGACGGCCAGATAGATAGAGAGATAGATGGATAGATAGGTAGATGTGCAGACACGCATATCGACAGACGAACATATATGTTGTCCAGAAAACTATAATCTGCAAATCAGTGAACGGAAACGAGGCAAAGGCAATGGAAATAGACAAAGAAGATGGTTTTGTTCTTACCATGTGATCGCAGGAATGGAGGTCCGTTCTCAGGGATGGCTTCATCAAAGCTACTACAGGTGGACACAATGAGTTGTTTTGTTTTTGATGATAGAAAGCAAACCATTTTCAGATGAGAAGGAACAGCCTGTGACCTGTTGGTCTGCGCAAGTGTTTGACTTGAACCTGTCTGAGTTGGGAAGGACAAAATCAGTTACCAAGTTCACATGTCGGGGGAAAGCGCCATAAAGTTTGAGTCAACGAAATTGAAAGCTATTAGATTAATGTGATAAGGGAAAGATAGGAATAGAGGTTTTCAGGAGTACATGCAGCGACAACTCTGTGGAGACCAGCCATCTCGGAAGTGAATGACCCAAAGTTGGGATCTTGAACGTTATATCAGGATGACGAGGAGTGCCCGGCCAGCGTGAATTACTTTCCCTTTCCCATGCGTTGACTCTTTGTGGCGGGTACAAACTTACTGGGCTCACACACAGGTATTTACTCTTCTTTTATAACACAGTCGCTTCCCACAATGTGCATTTAATCCTCCAGGAACTCCGGCGATTTTTTGGATGTGATTCACCTGTCATTACACCACGTCAATCAGGGTATCGACCGGAAACGTCGGCAGCTCTTCTCACTATAGATGCTGCCTGGCCTGCTGTGTTCCTCCAGAATGTTGTGTGTGTGGTTGTTTGAATTTCCAGCATCTGCAGATTTCCTCGAGCTTACACGTCAACCAATGCCTCCACTTTACCCACTTCCATAGGTCGGCCTGTTTTGGCCTCAGGGATTTGACAATGTAGACCACATTATCTTTCCCAGAAGTGTGTAACGCAACGATGTCATTCCAAGGTGTGAAAGAGAAAAAAATTGTTAGAACACCTCCAAAGTAGCAGAGTCTGTAGAAAGTGAATCCCTGTTAACCGGAACACACGGGATTGAGTCAAGGGTGCAAGTGTGCCAATTTTCAACATGGAGATGGCAGGGCGGTAAATGATCAATTAGACCATGGAACATTATGCGAAATATATGCCGTTATTTTGGATTATATGGTACCGGGGCAGGAAGGGGTCATGGGTATCATCGGAGTAACAACGAAAGATAATTCCGACGGAATAAGAAAAAAAAACAGCAGAGTGTTCCCTATCATTGTGAGGTGTCTAGTTGGAAGAGGAGGTGCCGTTCTCCTCATTTATGTTATGCCTACGATGGCAGTGGAGAAGGCCCCAGACAGAGGAAAGAAGTCCGAATATCAGTGGATTAAGCTTTAAATTGTGATGAGCTCAGGATCAACCATTCTCGCAGTCCGAGCAAATCCAGGTTGTGTTTTATTTTCCAATGTGGTGGAGACATCATTGTGAACCCTGCAAGCGCAGTAGGCTCGGTCGGCACGGCACAGCCCTAACAAGCTAATTAAGGTCTGAGACCTTGGTCAAAGTTATCTCAGAGCTCAAATCTCTTGCGGCGGTCCAAATTTTTGAATGGTCCTCCTTTCCTATTTTTCACTCTAAAATTGTCCCAAACAAAAATAATTTACTAAACTTGCTTAAAATGATGAAAAAAAGTTTCATCTTTAATTTTCTGACTTCTGGAGATCATTTCAACTTCTCTTCACTTAAATATTCAGAGTAACACAAATTTTGACCAGTGGTGCCCCAGACTTTTGCAAGCCACTGCATATCGCTAATAATTGTTTAGCTTCTGTGGGAAACACCCCGTGACGCTCCACTTTAAAGTTAGAATGACAGATTCTCTGCTGATATCGGAAATGTTTCATGTTCGGCAATTTCCTGGTGAAACACTTGTGCAGCGGCTCGACAGCAATCACGTCCATCACTCACGGGGAGCAGAAAATCAGACGACTATTATATATTATTGCATCATGACTTTTCCCCTCCGTGACAGCATCTGTTCAGAACGTATTGGATGCCCCATTATAAATCTGCTTCCATACCTTTATTGATGTTCGGACTTCCATTTCTTTCTTCGTGTCCTCATCCGCACTCCCGAGAACCCCGTCACTGTTTGTGAATATCCCAGCCATACTCACCCATGGAAGGTCACCTCGCACATCAGTATTGACCCCTGTCTGCCCTTCGCTGACTAGCTGACAAAATGACTAATTCTGTCCCGCAACCGACGACTGATTGATTTATTATTGCAACGAGTAACTGGACAGAGTGAAGGGCTCTTCTCATCAGCCATTCTGTTCAGACCATTCAATACATAAGTAAAACGAGGTGGCATATGAGGGACATAAAAACAGAATAAACAATGTTGTGTTGTGTTTACAATGGAAGTGTCAAATAGGCAAACGCCATTGTCTACAAGACTATCAACAACGCTAGAAATTTAGCGCACCTGCCCAACAATTGTTGTTACAATTGTAATGAATGCAGATGCTATGTCGGTTGAAATATACACACCAATCCGAGGGTCATTTTGTACCGCGGTTGAATTACTTTGCTTCATACCCGTGCGAGCATTGGTGGCTGCTGGTTTACTACACGAAATACTGCATGTATATCAATTGTATTCACATATAAAACGCATGGGGTATCTCCGCAGGTCAGACAGCATCTCTGGAAATGAGCATACAGACGACTTTTCGGGCAAAGACCCTTCATCAGGGGATAGAAAGGAAGGAGGAAGATGGCAGAATAAGAACCGCTTGGGGAGAGGGAAGGACAAGCTAGAAGGGAATGGGTGTTGCCAGGTTGGCGAAATAACTGTCCGGGTGATGAACTCAACGGAAATCAATTTTCTTGCCATGAGATTGCAGGCTACCGGGACGGAATTTGAGGTGTAGCACATCCCGGCTGAGAGTATCCTCACTGTGGCACGAGAGGAAGCCACGGGTCGACATATCGGACCGTGAACGGGGATCGGAAAGAAAATGTTTTGCCACTGGGAAATCTCGCTTCTGTTGCTGGAGGTGAGGTGCGTCGAACAGTTAATACATTTGAAGAACGGTCTACAGATTAATCATTTCCAAAGATGCTGCCTAACCTGTTGAGTTCCTCCAGCATTTTGAGCGTGTTGCAGTAATTTGATTAAACGTTTACGTGCATTCAGTATCTGCGTGAGCCTGAATACGATATTAGTTTAAGTTTCTTCACTATGTTACTGGAACGTAAAAAAAATCTTAGACCTTATTTTATATTTCTACTGCAAGATCTATAACCGAGACAATTCCCAGAGTGTAACAGAACAGCCCATTGACCGTATAACGTTGGTCTATGGTGACAAAGTCAATGGATCCTCGGAATTGACAAGATAAACAATAACTATCATAGAACCCAGAGGTGAGCCAGAGAGTGTTTCACAACAACATTCACTGACTTCTCCAAGTCATTTCTTCATCTTTGAGATGTTGCAATTTCGTGTCAACCTCTCCATACCTCATCACAACTGGGAATTCAATTGAATAGTATCATCTGTATTTTTACCCCAGCTGTTGGAAGACACGTCAGCCTTGTGTAGTATTGAATATCCAGTGTACTGGAGCGAGTATAAATGAAGGACCGTGGAGATTCATCAGCTCAGAGTTTCTTGGGCGAGATCGCGGGCAGCTGGAAGTCAGGCTGAATCTCACGCAGCATGCTTGAAGCGTTTTACCGTGTGAGAAACATATATTACATGATCATTGCCGTTACTGGTGTTCCTGGTAAGAACATAGATGAACAAATGTTTGCAGTTCCGTGTGCGCGCCCTTTGAACTCCTTCAGTTCGTGACCGAGTTGTGAGGTCGGTGCAGACATTGTGAAGAAACTCAGTGCTTGTTCAGAAATTCCCTTGCAATTTAATCTGTGCCCTCAGATAAAAATCCAACTGGTCGTTGCAATGGACGCGAAGTGGATGATCAGGGGGATGGATTCGTTAAAGGGAACTTCCATTTTTCAGCGTAAAGCCGCTGTCGAAGTTAACTCCGACAATCCTGCGTACTCGGCACATTTCCGGCCGACTTGCTTTTCTCCGTGTTAAAGTGAAACTCGCTTTAATTCCAATTGGAGCGGATTGCGCTGTATTCTGAGGATTTGCTGAGAGTTGATGGGAATGCGGGAAGCGGATCACCGCTGTGATTCGGGGAGAACGGTAGAAATCACTTGTGAGTTTGACTCCGTATCATCGTGAGGAGGTTCTAACATTAGAATAAGTGTCTTCCTGCATTTTAGTCAACCTGATTTGTTTTTCACCACGCCTTATTATTCATGAAGTGAAGAGGGGTTTCCTTTAGAGGTCAGTCGGGTTAAGGATATGCGAAACTCCGCTCTGGAACCATACGCGTCTAAGCATTTACAATAATGCTGCGGTCATTCGGAGAAACCCCTAAAAGTGGCAAATATTTTGAAGTGAGAATGGAAGTTTTCTGATTGTCTGGTTTGCATTGCGTACAGGAAACATTGGCCGAGAGTAGGTGGAGAGTTTAGAAGAGAAAAGCCATGCTGGGCCCCTGTGGACGCTTGTCAATTCAGAGTCGAGGAGGGGACAGACAGACAAACTTTATTGATGCCGAGGGAAATAAGACTAAGTCATGCGAACGGGTGAAATACCTTTGCTTTGATATTTATGAATTGGCAGAGGAGGGAGGGAGCGCGGCCACGCGGTATGGGGAGACTGACATAACACAGGTGACGAGAACACAACGATCTCCATCGTGACAAAGTTGCTGAGGCGTCCAGGCTTTGCATCTCAGTCGAAACAGCGATGGTGGGAGATTCATATTGATTTCTCCAAACCGCCCTCGGTGATCAGCTATTAAACACTTTCAAACACTACTCCTCTCCCTGAACCGAATATCGGACCCGATCGCGCAGATTGTACTCGACTGAGACATTCGGGTCTCCCGTTCTGCGACTCTGAATCCTCCAGAAACGAGTTACCTGCAAAGTTTCACTGTTCTCAGTTACCCGCTTATTTCTGCCTTGCGACATAGAGAGCGAGGAAACGGCTATTAACACTTTTTTTTTGCTGCTGCCCCAGTGAATTTAGTGGCAATCGTGATCCTGTCCCGGGGCAAATGTGGCATCTCCACCTGCACCACTCGCTACCTGGTGGCCATGGCAACGGCGGATCTTCTTACCATCAGCTTTGAACTCATACTGTGGCGGGTCAGTTATTATTACTTCCCCGGAACTTTCCTGGACATCACCCCGGTGTGCAGTGCGATCTCCGCCCTGGGAGAGGCATCAACAGACTGGTCTGTCTGGTTCACCGTCACTTTCACATTTGATCGGTTTGTCGCCATCTGTTGTCAGAAGCGGAAAGCAAAATATTGCTCCGGGAAAACTGCGGCTGCGGTTCTGACAACAACCGGCCTTCTTATCTGTGTTAAAAATGTGCCCATCTTCTTCATATATAATCAGGTGAAAGTGATTGACAATATACCCTGGGACTGTCTTATAAAGCCGGGCTACTATACAGATCCCGGGTGGGTGGGATATGACTGGTTTTCTACAGTTCTAACGCCGTTACTCCCGTTCGTGTTAATACTCCTGCTCAACGCTCTGACAGTCAGACACATTTTAATGACCAGTCGCGTCCGTAGGGGGCTGAGGGGTCAGAGCACGACGGAGAACCGCAGTGACCCGGAGATGGAGAACAGGAGGAGGTCTGTGATCTTACTTCTCACCATCTCCGGAAGCTTCATCATCCTGTGGTCGGTGACTGTTGGCGAATTCCTTTATTACACGATTTCCGGATTGGATCAGAATAACTACAATGATTCGGAATATATATTTGAACAATCGGGATACATGCTGATGATATTAAGTTGCTGCACAAACACGTTTATTTATGGGGTAACTCAGTCCAAGTTCAGAAAGCAGTTCATCACCCTATTCATCACCCAACTCAGTTGCTTCAATAGAAACTGGGGAAACCTGAAAAACCTGGAATAAGTAGCATGGACCGGACCGTGAACCGGAATGCGGATTTCACGGACCGGGCCATGACAGAAACAGTTAGAAGAACGTGTTTATTACGTGGTCTTCTGGAAATAAAGTTAGGCATAATTGACCTGATATGAATGGATTTTAACAAGGCGTTAAGGATATCAATGGTAGGAACAATCATAACGTGAGAAGGTTTAGTGTGCTGGGAAAGTTGGCTAATGGATTCAGAACTGAATCACAGAATGTAGAGAATAGTTGTGGATGGAACGTTTTCTCCTTGGATGTCGGTGACCAGTGGAGTTCTGCAAAGATTTTTTTCTGCGAGCCTCGGCTTTTTGTGTTTTATCAATCACTTCGATGAGGAGGTGGAAGGATGGCTTATTGTATTTTCAATGACGTGGAAGCTGCTGGAATTATGGACAGTACAGAAACTTGTCATTCAGTACAAGAGGACAGTGACAGGACGGAGGGCAGCGCTGAGAAGTTACAATGGAGTTCAACCCAGAAAGGTACGAAGTGATTCAGTTTAGAAGGATGAATGTGAAGGCAGAGGTGATATCTTCTCGAGCCATCCGAGGGCCGAACAATTGTACGAGTTCCACAATGGAAACAGAGTGTTGTGACTTTCTCTACTAAGCCGAGGGCTGCTCCTCGGTACGTGAACCACAATCGGCTCTGAGAATGAGGAAGTGTGATTGAAAGGCGAGCTTGAACACATCCGCTGTTCTGCACATACTTGTAGTGACGCTCGAAAGGTACTACACCTGAAAGAAAATCAGGGGAAAGAAAATACAACTTCCTGACAAATAATAGAACAGCCTGGGAACCTGCGGATAGTTCACAGATTTCACTAGCTACTTTTGTTCAAACAGAGAATGAATGGAAATATAGTGGTAGAATTGTGGCTGGTTTGAGAATATCTTTAAAGTCAAATGGACTGCATCGCATATCAAGGGTATGGGACGGTCAAATCACTAAATGGCAGAGGTCGGGTTCGTAGCAAACGGCCCACGTGTGCGCTGGACAACGTTGTTCTTCAAACTTTCCACAGCGCACGCTAATTTCCTGAAGGCACGTTTCCCTTTTGATCACGTCTCTAGATGGAATATCGCTATGTTTCGTGGAATATAAGTGCAGTGTATTTTATTGTAACACAAGTCAGCTCTTACTGTGATTTCCATCAGTCAAACCGCCCGGAATGACTGGAATGAACGAAAGAAAAGAATGAACGAATGTTCCCCTTTAATAAAGAAGTGTTCTCCATTTCACCTAACAGTTCAAACTCCTTCCCACAATTTCAGAAGCGAATGTACTCGGTTAAATGTTACAAAACAAATCGACGTCAAGATGAATGCTTAGTTTAAAAACAACACTGGAATAAAAATATCCTATTTAAATCGCCTAAGTCAGGTACCATGGAAAATAATATGTAAAATATCACATTACATTTTCTTTTAAAGTAAATAGATTGCAATATTCCTTGGGACGTCACAGAGTGAGTAATGATAGTTTAAAGCAAATGTTTGTGTAGTTGGTTGCCCCTAATGTCCCTGACGTGATCGCCACTCTAATTGCCTCAGTGGAATTGCTGCCTCCTCAATAAAAGTCTGCTAAACCGATCACCAGTCCATCTGAGCAGCTGAAACGCTCCGTACAACAGAACGCTGATTCTGACGGAATATGGGATATCCCGCGATTTACTACATCGCGGCCATTTTCTATCCCACACTTGTAGCGGTTGGTGTCCCCGGTAAGATGCCGGAGCTGGTTACTTTATGTATGGTGCCGTCGTTACTCTGCTGCGGTATCCGCACTGTTACTAATTACAGATGCTACCATCGGCTGAAACGTGTTTCCAGAATGGAGGATTCAGGCATCTGATTGCTTTATCTTCATTTTCCACTTTTGCTCGAAGTAATTTTTCCTTCTGTCAGTTATGCTGGTGCTGATATTGTCACTATTTCATAATTTCACCTCGCTAGGCTTTCTGAAGTGATGCTGGTCTCTGCTTTTCTAGGCCCGAGTCTCTTTCAGTGCAGACACTTCGACCTTATAACAACGTGGCAGCTTATTTAAATGGTTATCCAATCTATTTCCAAGACGTAGCTCTGTTCTTCTGTAAGTCAGTAAATGAGAGAATGTGCTTTATATCTCCATGATGGCACTTTGTCACCACTACAAATAATCACGTCTGTTCTTTCACCTCTAATAATGGAAATGGTGTTGTTTACAGGAGCGATCGACTGCTCACCGGTACGTGAGTCGTGGAACTCGGATGCCTCGCTCTAAACTGTGGGAAGGTCGCCAATCCACTGACACTCACATCCGTCATTGTCCTCCAGCAGGAGTGCAGCGACAGTGACTGTAAACATTGGATTTCCGCTCCAAACTTACAAACAGACCATACCCTGGACAGCATCGGAAGAATGGGGGCCATCACGGAGTGAATGCTGCTGACCATATTTCTATTTTGTTTCCAAATATTTTGTAGCTGTTTTAACGGCGATTGTTATCCTCTCTTGGGGAAAATGCATCACTCGTTACCTGCTTGCAATGGCAATAGCGAATCGGATGGTGGTGTCGATGTTACCTTAGTGGAACAGACCAATAATATCTACATTTATTCTAATTATATTTCTAGTTCCTTTCCAAATTTCTTGCAGTTAATTTAACGGCGATTGTGATCCTATCTCGGGGAAAATGCGGACTCTCCAAATGCATCACCCGTTACCTGGTTGGAATGGCGACAGCGGATCTGATGGTGGTTATCGTTGTTGCTTTAGTGGAACAGACCAACAATATCTACATTTATTCCAGATCCCTGCTCATCACTCCGGTATGCGCTCTGACACTTGTACTTAACGTTGCAACGACGGACTGTTCTGTTTGGTTCACGGTCAGTTTTACTTTCGATCGCTTCATCGTAATATGTTGCCGAATGCTGCGGGAACGATACTGCACCGAGAGCACAGCAACGGTGGTTATCGTGACCGTGGTTATAGTGAGCTGCGGGAGATGTGTCCCGTTTTAATTTGCCATCATTGACAACATGCCGTGGCGATGTACCGTCACATATGAATACGCTACTTCACCCGTGTGGAGAGGATACGAATTACTGGATAGCATTTTAACCCCGTTGCTACCAATCGGCTTAATCCTGGTGTTTAACGGGTTAACCATAAGACATATCGTTGTGGCAAATAGAGTCCGCAGGAAGCTTCGGCACAGCAGAGACAATCAGAAAGATGCCGAGGTGGAAAAACGCAGAAAATCGATGATTTTGTTGTTTTCTCTATCGGCTAATTTTATATTATTTTGGATGCCCTATGTAGTCCATACCCTGAAATGGCAACCGGAAAACTATTTATATGAGGACAGATATTTGAGTTCCCCGGTATTCATCCTACAACAATCTGGATACATGTTGCTAATGCTCAGCGTGTGCACCAATACTTGTATCTATACACTGACATAGAGGAAATTCAGAGAAGAGCTGAGCAATGGAATGAAGTAAGTGTTTACATTAAATGGCCATCTGTGTAGATAAATCCCGGGTCGAATGGTAAGTCAGAGGAGTTTTCAAAAAAAGCCGTTTTGCAAGGAACAGTTTTAGCAAAATGTCATTAATTCAAACAATCATATTCCCGAAATTGCAGAATTGGCTGAAGATTGATTACTTCATACAGTTCTGAAAGGTAGCAATACAAACGTTCAATGCTGCTGCTGTGATTGTTACATTGGTTGAAGTATGTTCCAAGTCATCACAAACACTCGATTGTCATAAGAGCAGGGATGGCTTCAGGACCTTCCGAGTTTAATATATTTCAAAATCGACAGGGTCGGGCAACAGGTTCAGGTATGGTATAATTTCTCCGTTGTGTCCAGGAAGGATTCATGTCACTATAAAAAGAAAAGCCGAGTAGCGAACAGTCCATTGCGGGTCTAATGTTAGAAAAACAACCGGGTCAGGTGACAGATCTCTCCGCGCGTCAGCATTTCAGAGCGACAGGGTGAACTCCCCTCCATTTACCTTGCACAGGGATAGGACCAGGGATCATGGAACTTGGGGTCTGCAATGTATGGTGTTACCTGGCAGGAACTTGAGAACGTACATTGGGAAATGCGCAACAGATATGAGGAGATTGTCAGGGAGCACTGACATGGGGTTTAGTACAGGTTTGTCTCATTGAGGCAGGGAAAGAATGATAGCGTATGTAACCCTGGAAGACAAGAAATTTGGGACAAATCGTCAATAGGAAGAAAGAACTAAACTTAAAGATTAGGAAGAAAGGATCAGGTAGCGTTATGCGAGTCACAATGCAGACTGGAAGTAATATTACAATGGACTTAGAAGAGTTAGAATGGGACTTGAGAAAGCCTTGGCGAGTTGCACTGTGGATAACAGGAAGAGACTGGAGCGAGTGTGGGCACATCAGAGGAAAACTCGTCTCGGGTGTCCAAGGAGGCAGTGAAGCTCCTTACTGAATACGTTGATGAATGTGGACACAGCGTAAAAAGGCAGATATGCCAAACACACCATAGCTCAAAAAGAGGATGCGATGGGAACTTGGAAAACATTGTAATGGATGATACCCCGATACCGGAATGGATGTATTCCAGGTAATTTGGGAAAGCGAGCAAAGATATTGCTGAGCTTTTGGACAGGGTATGTGTGTCTTTGCTGGCCACGGAAGTAGAACTAAAAGATCGAAGGGTGGAAAATGTTATTCATTTGTTGACAAAAGATAATAGGGCTACTCCTTGGAATTATAGACCATGGAGCCTCACATCAGTAGTGGCTAAACTATTGGAGAGGATTATTGAAGTAGGAAATTATGAATATTTGGAGAAACGTAGTCTGGCTACGAAGTGACAACATGGCATGTTGTCCTTTATGGGTCAGATTGAGATATTTTAAACTGTGAAAATACAACCAACAAATGAACCAGAGCAGTCGATGTGGGTGCATTAATTAAGGTCAGGCGTTTGATCAGTTCCCCATAGTAGACTCATTCAGAAAGTCAGGAGGAATGGGATCGAGGGAAACATGGCTGCGTTGATTCAGAAATGGCTTACTCACAGAAGAGAGATGATGTAGTAGATAGAGTGAATTCTGGCTGGAAGACATCGGGCAACCCTGTTCCGCAAAGAGGGTCGAAATTTCGGTACACTTTACAACTCCATCTGGACTCTGCAGTTACAGTGCTCCGGGAAACAGGGCTGAGGGAAATAACAGATTTAATCTGACCACCCAGCAACAGCTGGAAAGTTAATGGAATTAGGGCTGATGACGTAAGGAAATCGCTGAGCGACTGACTGCACCAGCGCGTTTTCTAAACTGACCTGTCATTTACATATTACAGGGCAACTGCTACAATGAATTCAAAGCATCTTTTCCCATGGAGCCCTGCAAGTTACAACCATCATTTCAAAGTGTTCAGCAGTACCTTCCGGTGTTTATTAAAAGAACCGGCCTTACATAATAAGAATTCGAAATTCCCAATTCAAGAGCACACCAATTTATCCTAATACCAATTTATCTCTGAATCGTGGTTTTATTGTAACGGGTGTAGATGCGCTCATATTTCTCTCCATTTAACCCTGAATCCACATGGCCGTTGTGGAATCCGTGTCTCCCTCCGAAATCATTAATAAATGAATCGTGCAAAACTACACAAAGTAAAAACGCAGCGAAGGCAAGGGAAATATCCGGGAACACACTGGTCTTCCTTAAAAACCATCGCATGCAATTGGTGAATACAGAATAAACAATTTCCGAAGCTTTCACCTTTTTTCCCAATACTATAACCATTCATTTACTCAGTCTCCATGCTTAAGTGTGTGCAAGGACAGAGGGTTCGAACAGTATCAACGACTTTTTAGACTGGTCGGAGCTCTGAGACATTAAAGTTCTAGCCATGACATACAGTCGGACTGCACAGAAACAGGGTCTTCAGCCTGTCAGGCCCGTGAGGAATTATTCACACTCCCTTGTCCCATCGACTGCACCCGGACAGTGGCCATCCATATCCCTCTCATTCGTGTATTTCTCCAATCATCTCTTAATCGGTGCCATCGGAATGTTAATTACCATTTGTGTTGGCAGCACTGTCTACACTCTGACCATCCTCTGAGCGAAGAAATTTTCCCTCATGTTTCCTTTAAACATTTCACATTTCACCATTCGCCCAGATCTCTAGTTGTATTCGCACGCAAGATCAATGGAGAAACCCTCTTACATTTACACCCTCTATACGCCTCATAATATTGTATACCTCTATCAAATCTCCCCTCAGTCTTCTACTCGCTCGGGAATAAGGTGCTGACAAATATAATTTTGCTTTTTAATTCAAAAAACATTTCGTCCGTCCCGGCAATAGCCGTATAATTATTTTCTGCATTATTTTAATCCTATTTTCAACTTTCTTGTACAGAATATTCCAAAATTGGACCCCAATAAACCCTTAAACAACAGCAAGTTAACGTCCCAACTCCTGTACTCAGTACTTTGGTCTATGAAGTCAAATATGCAAAAAGTTGTTTCTACGACCCTGTCTAACTGCGCCGCAACTTCCATTGAATATGAACCTGCATTCCCAGATTCGTTTGTTCTATCGTACTCTTCAGTGCCCTATTTCTCATTGTGTCAGGCCAATCCTGGCTGGTCCTCTCAAAGTGCAACATCTAACACTTGACTGCGTTAAATCCGATCCACTGCTTCTCAGCCCATTTTCTTTGCCATCTGATTTGGGTCCCGTTTCCTGTTCCTTTACTCTTCCTCGCTGTCGACTGCACCTGTAGTAACGTTGCCATCGGCAAATTCGCTGATACAGTTTATGACATTTTTATCCAGATCACTGATATAGATGACAAACAACGACGGACACAGCTACGATCCCTGCGGCACTCCTCTCGTCAATGGCCTCCAGTCACAGAGACAACGATTCATTACCACACCCTAACTTCCCCAACATAGCCAATGGCTTATCCAGCTTACTACCTCAAAGTGAAAGCCAGTCCCGAATGATCCTTCTCGAGCATCCTCCCATACGGAGCCCTGCAAATTCCTTGCTGATCCATGTAGACGGCATCCACTGCCTTGCCTTCAACACCACACCCGGCAATTACCTGGTAAAACGTTGTATGATTGTTTTGCTATGACCTACTACGCATTGGTCCATACTGACTATCGCTAATGTTCCTGTTTGTACGGATACTTCCCTTCATACACCATCACTGGCCTAGTCTGAACACTGATGACAATTCCTCATTACGTAGCCCTTGACGAGTTGCTTCCGAGCAAAACTATCGATATCATCCAGCGGCCGGCATTGGCATTTATGGCCTATTGTTGTTAAATAATCATGCAATATTATCAGGCGCAGTCTGGAATAGGAGGGCGTCGTAGCTTAATACAATTAATCTACTGGACTTAAATATTGAGATGCGGTTCACTAGATAGAGCATAGAACATAAAATATTACAGTACAGTACAAGACCGTCTCACGAGCTTCTGACAGATTTTCAACTAATTCAAACTGACACATCCCCGCTGCATCTGAATCAGAATTAAAACCAGATTTAATATCACAGGCATACATCGTGGAATTTGTTAACTTTATGGTAGCCGTGCATTGAAATACAGGATAAATAAATATAGAGAAAAAAAAAGCCTGAGTTACAGGTGGCAGACGGGATGTAGCTGTTCCTGAATCGCTGGGCGTGAGCTTTCAGGGTTCTGTATCTCCTTCCCAATCGTAACACTGTGCAGAGGGCGCGTCATGTTGGTGGGCAACTTTAATGATGGATGCCACTTTTACAGGATTTGCCTCTTGTAATAATGATCAGTGAGGTAGAAAGAATATATATTTCCAACGAGTAACTTATTATTTCAAATAAAAAGCTCATAGTTTCACATGCCATCTACCTGTGCGCTCCCTAGAACCCCTGACACTCCATGAATATTCAATGAAGAGAAAAGTTATTACCTGGGAAAGGAGTGACGCTGGCCAAAGTGAGGAGTGATAGCCTGCTGTCCAGTCTGGAGTCACAGATGGTGCTCAATGCACCCGGGAGGCGGAATGTGGCCTGGATCCTGGTCGCTCATACTCTGGAGTACATCAACCCCTTCCGTTCCCACTTACTCCTCTTCGATCGGGAGGCCCGCAGGTTCTGAGACTCATTTCCGGCTCAGAAATCCCGAACCACCTGTGTGGACTTTCCAAGCTACCGCAGGCTTCTGTCTCAGGCGCTGAGGGAGCGGGAGGAGGGGGCCCGTCACGGGACTGGGTACAGAGAGGCTTCGCAACACTTTCGGGCGTAGGCGGCGAGTTTCGGGTCTTCATCTCGGCTTCAGCTTCCCGTGAGGTGGTGGAGGATTTTACCGGAGGGCATGGTACCACCTAGACGTTCGGAAGTGTAATGGCAGACTTTTGCTCCAGCTGTCCCGACAGGAGGGAGGAGCTGATATTCCCTACAGTCATTCCGGGTTGATATGGTCCTGAGGCCGGTGGTGTCGAGCGAAGGGTGTGGGATTTTGGAGATTTCTCTGACCTCCGTGGGGCTGATCCATGGTGCGAGCGGCGGCAGGGTAAGTGAGGGGTAAGGAGGAGCATCCCGGATTCCCGGCACTTGTGGGGTGGGCGGTACTCCTGGACTCAGCGATTCCGTGGTCCTGAACTCAAAGGAAACGTGGAGTGAGAGCGTGGAGTTCGTTGCATGGTCCTAAATTAGATTAATATATCACTTTAAATACAATGGAATAACACAAACAGAGGACTTGAGTAAAATATAATAATATTATTATTTTATTTTGATTCACTCTGTTTCGGCAGCCTCCGTTCATAAACAGGGAACCTACACTAATTCCGCAGCACTGCATCAGTTCTCAGAATAATTCCACAGACACACGTCAGTCACAAAGAAATCAAAGAACACCACTATTGCCCTACAGCCTCGTGTCATTCTCCAAACTAACATCACTACCCTGCTCATTACCAACAGACTTCTGTCAGTCCCCAAATTAATCGCACTATCTCACTCTACACACAGCCCGTATCAATGTCCGGAATAATCCCACGGCCCAGTTCTCTTCCCAGAAGCCCACGTCAGTCCCCAAACTATTCAACTGCCCCTCTCTATTTACCCATCCCGCCCTTGTCAGTTTACAAATGAATCACGCTGTCCCACAACCTCCCAACAGACCGTGTCAGTCCTCGAATAAACTGTCCCACTATCTCCCCCAAAGCTCTGTTTCAGTTCCTAAAGTAATTAGTTGTAGGAAGTGGAATTACTATTGGCTGGAAACGGACCTTCAACCAAGAACTTATGTGCTCGGGAAAATACACGATCGAAGGTTGGAGGTATTTTAGGCAGCACTTGCATGGGGTTCATGTTCCATTGAGGCTGATGTTACAATCCAGCAAAAATGAATATAGAATTGAGACAGTTTTTTTTAATAACAAGTAAAACATTTGTTAAACATTGCTTAAAAAACCCCCAAAAGTAAACAGAAGATTAACGTAATTGGAAGTCGGCTGTTGTACAACAACCCAGACAGTTCTTAAAGTGAGAAATGCGAACTCAGTTCTTGAAAGTATTATTGCAAAACTCCAAAGTGATTTACAGTCAGTTAGGGGAGTCTTTCCTTGAAGTAATACATTCTCTTTCGTGACGTTGCTGATGATCCCAGCTGAAGTATTCCTTGCACGAAGGATTTACGATGCAGAAAATAAAACGGCTTAAATGCACTGGTCTTTCCTTGGCGAATAACTCACTGCCCCAGTCCTTTCTGCTCTTAACGTGGCTGCAGGTTACTAACTCCTTCCAAAGGAGGATCAAATAAGGTCGTACCGGTATACTGTCGACACCAGCAACTTTCCTCAATCCTTCGGCTTCCCGAACTTCGATAATCTTTAACTCTCCGACTGGACTTTAACTGGCAGCGATTTTCGGAACTGCTAGCACAGCAATTCTTACAGTAGAAACGAAACTGCGACATAAAATCAAATACGCAGCAGAACGAAGTCATTGACGACTTAAGCCACGAACTGACCTGCGTCACAGGAAAGGGTTCTCCTTTTATACCCTGTTGAAAAGAAAAATCAATTGACCTCCCACTGGAGGGAAAATGACATCATTCCACCATCACAAGACCATTACATCATGACCAGCAGGGCCTTAATTACATCATGGTCATGATACAGTCACAAAATACATACGGGGTATGTAACATCTCCCTCCACAAATTTGGTCTGCCATGAATAAACTTTTATCAATTAACAATTTACAAAGAAAAACACAAATGTATAAAATTTACAACACACACCGTATATATAGTATTATCAGATAACATCTTATAACTTACTATACAGTAGGAGTGTTACAAATCTTATAATACCACTGCATAAAAATACATGGCACATTCAACATCGAGATAGACAATCCGCAATCACATTATCTTTGCCATTAATATGAGTTATCAAAATATTATACTCCTGGAACATTAAACCTTTGTTACTAAATTGGAGTTTCACGTATTTCCTTAACCAAGCCCGGACCCCCAACAGAACTAAGGAAAGTTACAATGGCCCTCCAAAATCTTCTTACAGCTAAGTTAATAGTTACGTTAGCTTTTGAAAGCCTTTCAAATAGATTCTCTACTGCAGTAATGTGCGCTTCCCAAGTATAATTTCCTGTAACTAAATCGTCAATATAAGCCACTGTATCTTTTAATCCCTGAATCACAGAGTTAATCATCCGCTGAAAAGTACCTGAGGCATTCTTCATCCCAAATTGAAGAACATTATATTCATGTATGCCAGATGAAGTTACAAATTCAGAAATCTCTCTACCTCTATCCGCTAATGGAACACACCAATACCCTTTCAATAAATCAATCTCTGTAAGAAATTTTGCTTTTCCAACTTTATCTAACAATCATTTACTCTAGGAATTTGATATGCATCTGTTTTCGTTACCGCATTCGCCTTCCTGTAGTCAGTATAAAACCTAATAGTACTGTCTGATTTAGGCACCATAACACAAGGTGAACACCAATTTGAGTTAGAAGATCTAGTAATATTGTTCTCTAGCAATAAATTTAATTTCTTTCTCAGAAAGTTCATATTTTGTTTTCCATTTTCATCCTATATGGATTTCGTTTAATGGGTTCGGCATCTCCAACATCTATATCATGTGAAGCTATAGTAGTCCTTCTAGCAACATCTGGAAACAAAACCTTATATTTGAAAATTAATTGTTTCACCTGCTACTTCTGTTCTGGCAGTAAATATGGTAATTTCTCCTCAATAGTTTCCAGAACGGTTGAGTTTAGTAATCTGGCAGAAACAATGTTGGGTTTTGAAAGAGTTTCAGATGAATCATCTATTATGTTGCTAGTGATAATCAAAATGATTATTATTGACCACACCAGTTATAGCAGCAGACTGTTTCTCATAATACGGTTTTATCATATTTTTATGGTAAAGTTGGTTTGGCCTTCTACGATCTGGAGTTTTAATCACGTAATCCATATCATTGATTTTAGACACAATTTCATAAGGTCCATGAAATTTACATTGTAAAGGTTTATTTGTTTGATAAAGATTGTTTGCACCGGGAAAATAACCAACACCTTATCTCCAGGCTGAAACGTCCTCATTCCAGTTTCATTACCGTTCCATGATTTCATTTTCTCCTAAGAGGATTTCAGATTTTCCCTGGCAAAACTACAATCTATGTGTAATCTATCCTTAAATTTTATAACATATTCCAGCAAATTAGTGTGTACCCCTTTATTAATCAATTGTTCTTTTAATAAAGCCAAAGGACCCCTAACTGTATGCCGAAATACAAGTTCAAATGAACTGAAAACTAACGATTCTTGTATAGACTCCCTGACTACAAATAGAAGTAAGTGTACACCCTCATCCAAATCACTTTAATTCAGGACCACACAATAGGTCCTAATCATAGTCTTGAGGGTAGAATGAAACCGCTCCAAAGCTCCTTGTGATTCTGGGTGGCATACAGACGAAATGATTTGCTTAGCTCCCAATTCATAAACTATCTGTTGAAACAATCCAAACATAAAATTACTGCCTTGATCAGATTGTATTTTCTTAGGCTACTCAAAATAAGTTAAAAAATAAGAGCCTTGTACAGTTAGTTGTTATAATCCTAAGTAGTACTGCCTCTGGAAACCTAGACGCAGTGTACATGATAGTCAGCAAGTACTGATTACCAGTTTTTTTTTGTTTGTTTTTGGTAATGGGCCTACGCAATCCATAGTAATTTTGGAAAATGATTCACCGTATGTGGGAATAGGTTGTAGTGTGGCCACTGGAGTAACTTGATTTCGCAAGTGCGACACGTTCTGCAAAACGTTGCCACATCTTTTATTAAACCAGGCCAATAAACATTTTAAAAAATCTACTCTACAGCTTTCCTCACTCCTTGTTTTCCACCCAAGGGCAAACTATGGGCTAATGTTAAAACCTCATTTCGCTAAACTTTGGGAACAACTACCTGGTGAACAATATTCCATTCATCACTTGCAGAGATTGTAGGTGGTCTCCACTTCCTCGTCAATACTCCTCTCTCAAAATGATATTCTACTGGTACCTTATCAAGGTTAGTTAGGAATGTTCTATCGTTAGCTTTTAATATTGAAATAGTAAAATGGATTCAACAGTGGCTGGATGGGAGATGTCGGAGAGTAGTTGTGGATAAATGTTTGTCGGGTTTGAGGCCAGTGACTCGTGGTGTGCCCCAGGGTTCTGTACTGGGCCCAATGTTATTTGTCATATACATTAATGATCTGGATGATGGGGTGGTAAACTGGATTAGTAAGTATGCAGATGATACTAAGTTAGGTGCCGCTGTGGACAATGAAGTAGGGTTTCAAAGCTTGCAGACAGATTTAGGCCATTTAGAAGAGTGGGTTGAAAGATGGCAGATTGAGTTTAATGCTGATAAGAGTGACATGCTACATTTTGGTAGGAATAATACAAATAGGACATACATGGTGAATGTTAGGGCATTGAAGAATGCAGTAGAACAGAGTGATCTAGGAATAACGGTGCATAGTTCCCTGAAGGTGGTATCTCATGTGGATAGGGTGGTAAAGAAAGCTTTTGGTATGCAGGCCTTTATAAATCAGAGCATTGAGTATAGGAGTTGGGAAATAATGTTAAAATTGTACATTTTAAGGCCGAATTTGGAGTATTGTTTCCGGTTCTGGTCACCGAATTATAGGAAATATTTCAACAAAATACAGAGAGTACAGAGAAGATTTACTAGAATGTTAAATGGGTTTCAGCACCTAACTTACAGGGAAAGGTTGAACAAGTTATGTCTTTATTCTTTGGAGCGCAGAAGGTTGAGGGGGGACTTGTTAGAGGTATTAAAAAATATGAGGGGGATAGATCGAGTTAACGTGGATAGGCGTTTTCCATTTAGAGTAGAGGAGATTCAAACAAGAGGACATGATTTGAGTCTTAGGGGGCAAAAACTTAAGGGCAGCAGGAGGGGGAATTTCATTACTCAGAGAGTGTATCTGTGTGGAATGAGCTTCCAGTAGAAGTGGTAGAGACAGGTTCGGTATTGTCACTTAAAGGAAAATTGGATAGGTATATGGACAGGAAATGAATGGAAGGTTATGGGCTGAGTGCGGGCCAATAGGACTAGGTGAGACTAAGCGTTCGGCACGGACTAGAAGGGCCGAAGTAGCCTGTTTTCGTGCTGTAATTGTTATATGGTTATTTGGTAATTTTATATGGCTTGTTCTTTTACTTTGATAATCTCAGAGTCTCTCCTCTGCCCTGCTATCATCTCATTTCGTGACAGAGAAAAATATTCCTGGTGAGACTTACTCGAAGAGTCTTGTTTAAACAATGAAGGTTAGAAAGTTTCTGACACATCCTCAAAACTCTAATCCTGAGTTCAACAGTCATGGGTAACAACCTCATTCTGCACATCTATACTTTTAGACATAGCTCAAGTTACAACACTTTAGGAATCTGTGTTAGAGTCCATCCGTGGTTCCTATGACTCTATTGTCAAATACAACTCAGGAAAACGTACACACGCCAAGTCATTACCTAACAATAAAGAAATATCCTTCACAGTCAAAATAGGTTGTATTCCTACTTTAACAAGTCCTGGAACTAACCATGACCTTAAATGTACTTTATGCAAATGCACAGGCATAAGGGTACCCCCAACTCCTCGTATATAGTTTAACTCACTAGTATCAGACTCATCATTAAACTTTAACACACTGTCTAACATCAGTGACTGAGAAGCTCCAGTATCACTGCGGATTTTTATTGGCACCGGAGTCGATCCTTCTCTCCAGTTATAAAATTATCATATCCCTTCCTAACTTGGTCAGACTCAAAAAAAGCTTCATTTGTGTTCATCGAACCATGTGGGTTCACAGGTGTATCAGTAAGTTGCACACAAACATCTGGGACTGCTTCCTTTTCCTTCCTCTTCAAACGAAAACAGTTAGCTGTTAAGTGACCAGGTTTCTTACAGTAATTACAAATGCGAGCAAACTGTCTTTCCTTCACAGGTTTTCTTTCCACCTTACCTTTCTCACTAACTTCCGATATTATTTCTGGTTTACCTTGATTCAGTGTTATTTTTCTTTTTCAAAGTTCTGTCCTGAGGAAATGTACTTTTATAGATTAAAGCATACTCATCAGCTGATTTAACAGCGTCCTGTGTAACAGTGTCCCTCTCATTTAAGGATTTTGTACTTCATCAAGGATGCTCCTTTTAAATTCCTCCATTAGAATCAGCTCTCTCAATTTATTAATATCCCTATTTTCACTTTAGAGGGAACCCACCTCTCAAAACACACAGCTTTTCGTAGGCAATTTCCATATGCTTTTTCCACAGGTTTCTTCAAATTTCTTAATCTTTCTCTATACGTTTCCTGAATTAACTCAAACGCCTTCAATACGTGCAGCTATGAGTAACATCATAATCAAGTGCTTGCTCAGCAGTTAAAGCTGCATAAACCTGTTGTGCTTTGACTTTAATTACACACTGTAACAACACTGACCCTTTCTCTGTCGGCCACTCTGAAATCAGAACAACAGTTTCGAAATTAAAACTCCACTTTTAAAACGAAACTGCCGCATAAATTCAAATACGCAGCCAAACGGAGTCACTGACGACTTAATCCACGAACTGATCTACGTCACAGGGAGGTGGTCTTCTTTTATGTCCTTTTGGGAAAAAAAATCACATGAATTCTCCCTGTCGGGAAAATGACATCACTCCACCATCACAAGACTATTACCAGAGCATCAATTACATCATGGTCATGTGACAATCACAGGCTACCCACCGTGTTTGTAACACTGGGAGAAAAATGGTAGGGTGAAGGAATCATCGGTGACATGAGATATGCAACATCGCGTCAAGAGGAAGAAAGAAGCAGATTTACGTTTATGAAGCAAAGATCTGACAGAATCAGAGAAGGGTCAGAGAGATATAAGTTAGCCAGAGACAAACTGAAGAATGGAATTAAGAAAGCTAGAAAGGTTTTTGGAAGGATTTAGCAAAGAGGATTGAGGGAAGCCGAAGGCATTCTAGAATTATGTGAAAAAGAAGAGGATGTCTTGAGTGGGGGTAGGACCGATCAGATGAAATGTGCATGTGGATTCGGGGGCGGGGGGAGGGGGCTGGTCCTTAATGAGAACTTTACTTCGGAATCCGCCACTGACAGTGATCTTGATGTTTGTGAGGACGTTAAGTCGGCTGATATGCTGGAACATGTCCAGTTTAAGAGAGAGGTTGTGCTAGAAAATTTGAAACATATTAGGATAGATGAGTTCTCTTATGTGGAGGGGATAAACCACAGTTTACTCAGCGAAGCGAGGGAATAGATTGCCACTCCCGTGGCGATTATCTTTGCCTAGCTACTGGTCACAGAAGGATAATCGGAGTATAGGGCAGTGGAAAATACAATTCCTTTGTTCAGGAAAGGAAGTGGAGGTGACTCTGAAAATTATAATCCATTGAGCCTAACTTCAGTGGTGGGAATCTATTGGAGAAGATTTTTAGAAACAGAATGGACAAGAATTTGGACAAGCATATCCTGGTGAGAATGAGGCTTTGGGAGCAGCTAGTCAGACTTCCTGATCCTGGTTGAATTCTGTGATGTGACAAAGCACGGGATAAAAATAGAGGTTTATGGTGATATTTAGTCAGATATGTGATAACGCTTACCAAGGTCGTGTCTTTCTGAAATTCAGTAGGCATGGTCTTCTGGGAATGATGGCTTCTGGACTCAGAATTAATATTTGTCCACGGAATGCAGAGAATAATTACGCACAGAGCATCATCTTCCTGGAGGTTGGTGGCCAGTGGTTTTAGGCAGAGAAATGTTCTGGGATCCCCTCTTTTTTGTTATATTTATAAATCATTTGAATGAGGAAATGGAAGGGTGGAATTAGTAAGCTGGGTGCTGATATGCGTATTGGTGGAATTGTAGAAGATTTCTGTAAGGTCCGTATTGTGTTGTAGGTTTTCTATATTTCTATTAAAAACAATATACCTGAAAGCAAATCAGGAGGGAAACAGACAACTTCGTGGCAAATAATAGAACCGCCTGAAAACCTGCAGAATGCTCACAGATTTTAACTGTTACTTTTGTTCAAACACAGAATGAATGGCGAAGCAGTGGTGGAATGGTAGCCGGTTTGAAAATATCTTTAAAGTTAAATAGACTGCATCGCAGGTCACGAGAGTGGGGTGGTCAATTCATTCACTGGCGGATTTCAGGTTCCTGCCAAACGCCCCATGTGCGCGCTGGAAAACTTTGTTCTTGAAATTGTCCACAGCCTTCTCCAATTTCCCGTGAACACGTTTCCTTCTTGATCAAAGGTCTCTGGAATATCGCTGTTGATCATTCTGAGTGTTTGGAGGAATATAAGTGCAGTGTATTTTATTGTAACACATGTCATGTTGTCCATTTTGGACAATGTCTCCCATCCACTCCATGGTGTACTCGTTAGGCACAGGCGTACATTCAGCCAGAGACTCATTCCACCTAGATGAAACACTGAGCGCCACAGGAAGTCATTCCTACCTGTGGCCATCAAACTGTACAAATCCTCCCTTCGAGTGTCAGACACCCTGTGCCAATAGGTTGGTGCTGGACTTTTTCTAATTGGCATAATTTACCAAATTATTTAATTATTTATAGTTTTAGATTTCTATTTCTATATTTATCTTGTTATATTTCAACACTATTCTTGGTGGTGCCACTATAACGAAACCAAGTTCCCATCGGGATCAATAAAATATGTCTGTCTGTCTTTCTGTCTGTCTATCTTTCAGTTTTCACTGTGATTTCAATCAGTCAAACCGCCCGCAATTACTGGAACGATCGAAAGAAAATAATAAACCAATGTTCCCATTTAATAAAGAAGTGTTCTCTATTCTACCGCCAGACCAATCTCCTTCTCTCGATTTCAGAAGAGAATGCGCTCCGTCAAGTGATACAAAATAAATCGACTTCAAGATGAGTGCAGACTTTAAAAGCAACACAGATACAAAAAGAATCCTATTTTGATAGCTGAAGCAAGGTATCATGGAAAATGACATGCAAAATTCAAATAATATTTTGTTTTAAAATACATAGACTGCAGTATCCCTTGAGGAGTCAAATTAATAACACGGTGACAGAGTGAGTAAAAATAGCTTACCGTAAGTATTTGTGTAGATGGTTGTCACTACTAATGTCCCTGACGTGATCGCCACGCTAATTGCCTCAGTGGAATTGCTCTCACCTCAATAAAAGTCTGCTGAACCGATCACCAGTCCATCTGAGCAGCTGAAACGCTCCGTACACCTGAACACTTCTTCTGACGGAATATGGAATATCCCGCGATTTACTACATCGGTGGCATTTTCTATCCCACAATTGTAGCGGTTGGTGTCCCCGGTAAGATGCCGGAGCTGGTTACTTTATGTATGGTGCCGTCGTTACTCTGCTGCGGTATCCGCACTGTTACTGAGCACAGATGCTACCGTCGGCTGAAACGTGTTTCCGGAATGGAGAATTCAGGCATCTGATTGCTTTATTTTCATTTTCCACTCTTTGATAGAAATGATTATTCTTTTGTCAATTACGTTGGTAAACTCTTTGCAATGGCAACAACAGATCAGATGTGTTATCAGACTAACAATATCTACATATATTCTAGTTATAATTCTACTTTGTTTCCAATTTGTTGCAGTTAATTTAACAGCGATTGTGATCCTATCTCGGGGAAAATGCGGACTCTCCAAATGCATCACCCGTTACCTGGTTGGAATGGCAACAGCGGATCTGATGGTGGTTATCGTTGTTGCTTTAATGGACCAGACCAACAATATATACATTTATTCCAGATCCCTGCTCATCACTCCTATATGCGCTCTGACACTTGTATTTCGGACTGTAACGACGGACTGTTCTGTTTGGTTTACGGTCAGTTTTACCTTCGATCGCTTCATCGCAATATGTTGCCG
Organism: Hypanus sabinus; assembly: GCF_030144855.1. Classification (NCBI taxonomy): domain Eukaryota; kingdom Metazoa; phylum Chordata; class Chondrichthyes; order Myliobatiformes; family Dasyatidae; genus Hypanus; species Hypanus sabinus. The sequence continues at coordinate 57,995 of NW_026779353.1, read as the reverse complement.
AAAGCTTCGGGAACGATACTGCACCGAGAGAACAGCAACGGTTGTTATCGTGACGGTAGTTATAGTGAGCTGCGGGATATGTGCACCGTTTTACTTTGCCCTTGAACCTTACGTCATCATTGACAACATGCCATGGCGGTGCGCCGCCACATATGCATACGCCACCTTACCCGTGTGGAGAGGATACCATTTACTGCTCAGTATTTTAGCACCATTGCTTCCAATCGGCTTAATCCTGGTGTTTAACGGGTTAACCGTAAGACATATCGTTGTGGCAAATAGAGTCCGCAGAAGGCTTCGGCACTGCAGCGACAATCAGAAAGATGCTGAGGTGGAAAAACGCAGAAAATCGATGATTTTGTTGTTTTCTATATCAGCTAATTTCATATTATTTTGGATGCCCTATGTAGCCCATTCCCTGAAATGGCAAGTGCAAAACTATTTTTACCAGGACAGATATTTGAGTTCCCCGGTGTACATCCTGCAACAAATTGGGTTCATGTTGCAAATTTTCAGCATGTGCACCAATACTTGTATCTATACACTGACACAGAGGAAATTCAGAGAAGAGCTGAGGAATGGAATGAAGTATGTGCTTACATTAAATGGCCGTCTGTGTACATAACGCCCGTGTCTAGCGACAATATCACGGAGTTTTCAAATAAAGCCGATTTGCAATGAATAGGTTTGGAAAATATGTCATAAATTCATAAATTCAAACATTCATATGGCTGGTCATCCGAGAATTGCAGAATTCTTGCAGATTGCTTGCTTCAGGTAGGTATCAATACAAACGTTCAATGCTGCTGTTGTGATTGTCACTTTGGTTGAAGTAAGGTCCAAACCATCACAGACACTTGACTGTCACAGGACGTTCCGTATTTCAGATAGTTCAAAATGGATATGCTTATTAATAGATGGTGAGACTAACAGAGAAACATGAAGGGTGAGATCACCCCATTGGGAGTATTCTATACAGTCGCCCACCAGTTCAACCAAATAAGTGCTCCGCGAAAGGTAAAAATCCGATCGGGAAGCCGATATTTGACGTCGGCCATATTATTGGCACGGGTAACTGAAACTTCCAGAATATTCTTTGGCACCTCGCAAAAGTCAAAGGTATGACATAATTTCTCAGTTGTATCCAGGAAGGATTCATGCCACTATATGAAGAAAGGCGGACCAGCGAACAGTCCATATCGGATCTAATATTGCAAAAGGAAATGTATCAGGTGACAGATCTCTCGGTGGGCCAGCATTTCAGAGCAGTAGGACAGATCTGCCTTCTATTTGCCTTGCACAGAGATAGGACCAGGGAGCATAGAATGTGTTTAATTGGAAGTCTGCGAATTGTGGTGCTACCTGTCAGGAATTTGGGAACGTGCATTGGGAAATGATGCACTCAGGGAAATGCACGATAGATATGTGGAAGTTGTTTAGGGAGCACTGACATGGGGTTCAATAAGGGCTTGTCTCATTGTCGCAGGGCATAAGGTAACCCTGGGTGACAATAAATTCAGAACAACTCATCAAGAGGAAGAAAGAAAGATACTTAAGGTTTAGGGAGAAAGGATCTGGTAGGGATATGGAGGTCACAATGCAGACAGGGGAGAATTTAACAATGGGGTTTGAAAAGTTAGTAGGGGACTTGAGAAGTCAGGCAAGTTGCACTGTGTAGAACAAGAGACTGTATTTTTGTGGCCACAGAAGCAGAACTAGAATATTAGAAGCTGGTAAACGTTATTCATTTGTTGAAGCAAGATAGTAAGGAAACTCGTTGGAAGTATAGACCAGCGAGGTTTTCATCAGTAGTGAGTAAAATATTGTAGAGGATAATTGAAGATGGAATTCATGTGTACTTGGAGTAACGCAGTCTGGCTACGGAGAGACAACGTGACTCTTTGAGAGGCATGTTGTCCGATATGAGCCAGATTGAACTAATTGTAAAAGTGAAAATAAAACAAACAGTGGAATCTGACTAGTCGATATAGGTCTATTAATTTCGAGAGTCAGGGGGCATGGGTTCTAGGTAATCCTGCGTTGGTTCAGAATTGGCGTCCTGACAGAAGGCAGATGATGTAGTAGATAGAGTGAATACTGGCTGGAAGACAGCGGCAGCCGCGTCCAGCTAGGAGTGTTGGAATTTCGGGACATTTTACAACTTTTGGACTCTGGAGTTAAAGTGTTCCGAGAAATAGGGCTGAGGGAAATAATCGATTTAATCTGACCACACAGCAGCTGCTGGATAATTTAGGGAATTAGCTCTGATGTCATAAGCAAATCGCTGAGCTATTGACTACACACCCACGTTATCTAAGCTGACCTGTCAACTACACTGAACACAAAACAATCTTTTTCAATGGTGACCTACAACTTAAAACCAGCATTTAAACGTGTTCACAGCAGCTTCTGGCGCTCATTAAAATAACCAGCCTTCCAGAATGACAATTCAAGGAAGCACCAATTTATCCCAATACCTCTGAACCTTGGTTTTATCGTTGCGGGTGTATATAAGATTAAACTTCGGACCATTTAACGCTGAATCCACATGGCCAGTGTGAAATCCGTGTCTCGCTCTGAAATTAATAATAAATGAAATATACAAGACTACACAAACTAAAAACACTCGAGCAAAGCAAACATCCGGTCTCACACAGATCTTCCTTCAACACTATCGCAGGCAAGTGGAGAATTCGGAATAAACAACTTCCACAGCAAAAGGCCTCAGCACGTATTCTAAAGAACTTTGGAGAGTGAGATGTGGAGAGCTGAGGTTAGCATACATCAGCACTTCTTAGAATTTCGGAAAAATACGCAAACTCTGAATTTCGGATCAGTACCTGGATATCACTTCTCGCAAGGTGACACCATTTTTTGTCACGTGTTTAGACAGAAAGAAGATAAATTCAACCACCCCCCACCCCCAACACAAACAATAAAAACACGTAAAGCCATTCATGGCGGCAATCTTTCTCTTTTTCTTTCAATTGAACTCACTTATGTCCAAACCTCGTGCTATATTTCAAAACTGCAATACATTCATAATTTCAAAATATCACAGAACATCACATACTCTTATTTGCTCAATTGTTAACAAACATATGTAATTGGAATTAGTTAGCACTTATTGAAGATTTTCGACTCCAAGAAAAAGAGACGCAAAAGTTAAGGTATCGTCCACGAGATAATATTCAACACAATTAAATCATGACGTCTCCATAACTCCAAACCTCCCCAACGAGTTCCAGGATTTCAGACCTCCAATTTCTGACCAAGGATAGGATTCGGATTAAATTAACTCTTTGCTGTATAGATCCGGGACGAATAATCCCTATTACCACCGCTGAAGCAACAGATCACTTCACTGTACGGGGACCACTGTCACACCCACCTCCAACTTGAAGCTACTGTGTTTACAGCCTTACTGAAGGAGTCAAGGTATATTCCTGTAGTGTGATATTCCCTTTATCATCTAACACCTGCACTTACTACACCGCTACGTTATCTAAACTGGCCTGTCATTTACCTATTACAGGGCAGATGCTACAATGACCTCAAAACAATCTTTTCCAATGAAGACCTACATCTTAAACCAGCATTTAAAAGATTTCAGAGGAGCTTCTCATTAAAAGAACCGACCTTCCAGAATGAAAATTCAAGTACGCACCAATTTATCCCAATACCCCTGAATCATGAATCATGGTGTAGAAACGCTCAAACCTCGATCCATTTAACCCTGAATCCACATGCCCGGTGTGAAATCCGTGTCTCGCTCTGAAATTAATAACAAATGAAATATACAAAACAACACAAACTAAAAACAGCGAGCAAAGCAAACACCCGGTCTCACACTGGTCTTCCTTCAACACCATGGCAGGAAATTGGAGAATACAGAATAAACAACTTCCAAAGCAGAAGGCCTAAGCACGTATTCTGCAGAGGAGATGGGAGAGTGAGATGTGGAGACCTGAGGCGAGCATTCATCAGCACTTCATAGAATTTCGGAAATATACGCAGCCTCCGAATTTCACATCAGTTCCTGGAAATCACTTCTCGCAAGGTGACACTTTTTTTTGTCACGTGTATGGTGAAAAAGAAGATTAATTCAATCACCCCCCAACACAAAATAAAGAAACCCACGACTCGCATAAAGCCATTTATGACCCTAATATTTTCTCTCTTTCAATTGCCATCACCTATGTCCAAACCGCATGCTGTATTTCAAATCTGCAATGCATTCATATTTTCAAAATATCACAGAAAATGGCATCGTCTTATTTGTTCAACAGTTAACAAACATCTGTAATGGCAAGCAGACAACATTTATTAAAGCCTTCCGATTCCAGGTCAAAGAGACGCACAAAGTAATATATCGTCCACGAGTTAATATTCAACACAATTAAAATAAGACATCTCCTCAACTCCAGGCATCCAACGACTTTCAGGGCTTCTCACCACCAATTACTGACCAAGGATAGGATTCGGATTAAATGACCGTTTGTTGTATAGTATCGGGGCGATTAATCCCTATTACCACCTCTGAAGCAACAGATTTGTTCACTGTACTGGGACCACTGTCACACTCACCTCCAACCCGGAACTACTGTCTCTGCCGCCTTACCTTTAGTGTGATAATCCCTTCATCATCTCACATCTGCACTTCACTCTTCCCCTGCTATAACCATCCATTATACTCAGTCTCCATGCTTCAGTGTGTGCAAGGACAGAGGGATCGAACAGTATCAACGTCTTTCTAGATCGGTCGGTGCTGTGAGACACTGAAGTTCTAACCCAGACAGACAGGGAGACAGGTATAGGAAACCACTGCACAGAAACTGGGTCCTCAGCCCGTCAGGTCCGGGAGAAATTATTTAAACTACCTACTCCCATCGACACGCAACCGGACCATGGCCATCCATTACCCATTCAACCATGTAATCACCTAATCATCTCTTGAACGTTGACATCGGAATCTCAATTACCATTTGCATTGGCAGCACTGTCTACACTCCGATGACCATCTGGGTGAAGAAGTTACCCCTCATGTTTCCCTTAAACATTTCAAATTTCACCCTTCACCCATAATCTCCAGATGCATTCTCGCCTAATATCAGTGGAGAAAGCCCGCTTACATTTACACTCTCTATACGCCTCATAATGTTGTCTACCTCTATCAAATTTCCCTTCAGTCTTCTACCTGCTAAGGAATAAAGTGCTGACAAATGTAATCTTTCCCTTTAATTCAAAACATTTAGACCTGGCAATAGCCGTGTAATATTTTTCTGTATTCTTTCAAACTTATTTACAACTTTCCTGCAGGTAGTTGAGCCCAACAACACTCATTATTCCAAATTAGGCCCCAATGAACAACATCAACACAACATCCTCACTCCTGTACTCAGTACTTTGGTCTTTGAAGGCCAATGTGGGAAAAGCTTCCATTTTTTACGACCCTTTGTAACTGCGACACAACTTGAATTGAAATATGGACCTGCATTGCCAGATTCGTTGGTTCTATCGTACTCCTCAGTGCCCTATTTCTCATTGTGTCAGAGCAACCCTGGCTGGTCCTCCAAAAGTGACAATTCTAACACTTATTTGGGCTAAAACCGATCGGCCATTTTTCAGCCCATCTCTCCAGCTGGTCCACATCCCGCCTCCTGCTCCGGTACTCTTCCTCGCGGTGGACTACTCCCATAGTGTTGGTGTCATTGGCAAATTTGCTGATCCAGTGAACGACGTTATTATCGGGTTCGTTGATATAGATTACAAATAACCACGGACACAGCAACGATCCCTGCGGCACTCCTCTCGGCACTGGGCTCCAATCAGAGAGACAACCATTCATTCCTACACTCTCGCTTCCCCAACATAGCCAATGGCGAAACCAATTTACTACCTCATCGTGAAAGCCAAGTGAAAGAACCATCCCGAGCATTCTCCCATACGGAACCTTGCAAATTCCTTGCTGAATTCCCTGTAGACGGCATCCGCTGCCTTGCCGTCAGCACCAGTTCTGGTAACATCCTTGTAAAGCTTTGTAAGTTTGGTTAGAAATGACCCACGAGGCGCTGGTGATTCCTGACTATCGCTAATGTTCCTGTTTATCCGGATACTTCCCTTCATAGCCCATGACGAGCGTAATCTGAACACCGAGGACAATTCCAGATTGCATAATAGTTGAACAGTACATTCTGAGCAAAACTATCATTATCATCCTATGGCCGGCATTGACATTTATGTCCTATTGTTGTTAAATTATCCTGCAATATTATCAGGAGTATTGAGGGTAGTTAATTAACAATTAACTAAAGAATCATTAATCGACTGGACTTAAATAGTGAGATGCGGTATACTAGATAGAGCACAGAACATAGAATATTACAACACAGTACAACCCTTCGTCTCACGAGGTTCTGACAGGCTTTCAACTAATTCAGAATGACACATCACCTCTGCAACTGAATCAGAATTAGAACAGGTATACGTCGTCAAATTTGTTAACTTTACGGTGGCAGTACAATTAATCTCCATCTCGATGGTAACACTGTTTATAGGGCGTGTCCTGTTGGTGGGCAACTTTAATGATGGACGCTGCTGTTACCAAAATCATCCCTTATAATAATGAACAGTGAGGTACCGAGAATCTGCATTTACCAGCAAGTAAATTTTATTATTTCAACTATAATGCACGTTGGCTCATACGCCATCTTCAATCCATGACTCTGCATGAACAGTCAATGAAGAGAAAATATATTACCTGGGAAAGGAGTCGGCGCCGGTCAGAGAGACGGGGACAGGAGACTGGTAAGGTGGCGAGAGAAAGGTGAGCGTAGAGAAGTCCGGGAAGTCTAGGGATCTGGCGCGGAAAGAGAGTGGGTGTTGGGGAAAGATTTTGGATAGGGAGGGAGATCGGAGTCGGGAGTTTGGTGTCAGTAGAGAACGAGAGGGGGATAGTCGGGAGAGAGAAACGCGGAGGACTTTGCAGAGACGAGTGCCGAGAGAGTGACTAGTTGAGAAACAGATGGAAGAGGATAAGTCCGTAGGGAGGGCGAGTGTTGGGGTAGGTAGAGGGAGAGAGTGGCTGGGAAAGAGAAACCGCGGTTACGGAGAGACCGGATAGAGGGAATGTGAGAGACGGGTGGGGGAAGAAAGACACTGGGGAATGCAGAGAGTCGTTGGCGAGAGTCTGAGTATAGAAGGACGAGGGAAGGGAAGGGAGAGAGAGAGAGAGAGAGAGAGAGAGAGAGAGAGAGAGAGAGAGAGAGAGAGAGAGAGAGAGAGAGACGAAATTCTAGGAGAGGAGAAACAGTAGAGAGAGACGGACACTGAGTGAGACAGAGTGGGGGCGAGGTAGACGGATAATTCAATGACAGAGCTACGGTAGAGAGATGAGTCAGAGACTTGGGACGGAGGTACTGAGGGGAGAGTCTGGGAACGAGATTTGGGAATCGGACTGAGGAGGGAGATTGGAAGAGAACTCGGAAGGGGAGAATCCGAGACGCGGCTGTGTGATGGGTAACGCTGGAGTGACGGCAAGCAGAGAGAGAACCTCGTGGGAGGGAAAAACCAGGATTGGGGAGACAATGGAGAGAGACAGAGGCGAGTTTGGGTACTGATGGCCGGTGGGGTTGAAGAGACGGGTGAATACAGGGAGACGGGAGATTATAAGAGTTGGGGAGGGAAGTAGACACTGGGGGTTGAGAGAGAGAGACTGGGATAAGGTAGGGAAATGTGCGTCAGAGAGACTGTACAAAAATGCACTGAGCAATCAGAGGACTTTACCACTTGCAGGGCATTCTGGGATTACAGATCTTCCATTCTGTAGACCCTCTGAAACAAGCAACCCGTGCCATCTCGCTGACCTCTTCCACCCCGCCCGCTTGACCCGACTGCTTCCCTCACCATATCCGCGATCTCCCTTTCCTCAACCAGTCTTCGCGATATTCATCCTCCCTCACCGTCTCTGTGACCAGAAAACACTGCTGCTGTAACGAAAGCGCAGAGTGGTATGATGAAACTCTTATACTGAGTCATGTTAGTAACGGAACACTCTGGGCAATTTACAGCCTGGGAGTTAGGAACCGAACCAACCCGGAGACGAAACACACGGATACTCGAACGCCTGCGCGAAGACTGCGCCTAGTACACGCGAGAGTTCCAATCGACAACCGAGGGCTCAACTCTGTTTTGCTTCAGGATTTAAATTTTATTAATTTCATTAAAATACAGATTGCATTTTTCTTTTTATCTAACTCAAAAAGAAATTTCCAGTAGGATATTCTGGGATGCATTGTTTGTTGAGATTAAGGACATTGAAAAAAAATTCTATTGCTCCCAATCTGGAGATTTATAAAGAGAGAATTGAACTTCAGATGCAAAATAGTTTGTTATTAACATCCTAGATTAAAAATCAATTACTTAAAACGAAGTTAACTTTAGATACATGGTGATAAATCGGGTAAATTATTGCCCAAGCAATTGATAATTCCTTTGGCGAAACGTCAGATTAACAAAGTTTGTAGACGGGATGGTATTTTGACGATTGATGATGATGAAATTAATAAATCTTTTCAAGAATTTTATACCAATTTATAACAATCAGAATTTCCTGATGACCCTATCATAACGCATGAATTTCTAAGGAAACTGAATATTCCGAAATTACCAGCAGATGGATCTTTAGCTTTAGATTCTTCCATTACTGAAGACGAAATGAAGAAAGCAATATTTTCGATGTTCTTTGGTAAAACACCTGGCCCAGATGGGAATACATCTGAGGTTTTTAAAAATCTTTTTCAGATTTAATTTCTCACTGGTTATTTAGAATGTTTAAAGATATTTCCTGTTTGTAGGTAAAATATCACAATCCTTTTATGAAGTACCTATTTCTTTAATTCCTAAAAAAGACAGAGATCCCACTGATAGTGCATCAACACACCTATATCTTTGTTGAATATGGATTCTAAAACCTTTTACAAAAATATTAGCAATTAGATTAGTGAAGGTATTGCCACGTTGCCTCCAAGGATCAGACAGGATTTATTAAAAAAATTTTATTCACATTTTAATGTTAGGAGGCTAATGGACATTGTATACAATCTGTATCTGTCAGTCTCTGTTACATTGTGAGAGTGTGGGTTTCATCGCGTATCTGTCTGCTCCAGCGTTACGGGTGTTGTCTGAGTCCCGTACCTGTGAATATCTGACTCAGTGTGAACCGATGGGTTTTTTTCTCCTTCTTTCCCACTGTTCCACCAATCTGGTGAATACTCTTAGAATAGATCCTGTATTCAGTGAGCTATTCTTAGAACAAGATTTTCCTGCAGTTGGGTTATGTTAAAATTGTGAGTGAGACACTGCACTGATGAGTAATGATGTTTACATGGAGCAGCACAAACAGCGTCTTAGGGTCATATGGCAAACAGACCATTCGGTCCGGCATAATTCTGCATGCTATCCGTTGCTAAACCTCACAGCGTCAACTGAGCAACATTTGATCCGTAAACCTCTATGGTTTGGCAACACAGCTTCTGAAATATTGAATGAAAATAAACAAAATAAATATATTAATTAAGTTGTATAAATAAGTGCGTAATTAATTTCGTAAGTTGATCGAAATAAAACCCATCAAGGCAGCTTGTTCCATGCTCCTACATTATTTATATGAATACATTTCCCTCAGCAATTCTAAATTGTTGCCTTCACCGTGTGTCTCTGCACACTTACGTTTGCTGATTCTGTCACATATTCCTCTATGTGAACCGGAGCGTGAATCGACTCGAGTTATGTCCCACTCATAAATAATATAAGAATCTTTCCGATTTTCCAAAGACAGTTTCGGACTCGTCTGCAATATATTATGCATTTTTGATTGGGAAAATTCTAACTACGTTGTTCTGTGCAGCACCGAGAGATTTTGTGTGTAGGATTGCGAGGGAAGCTCACGTTTGGCCTCTGGAGTCATCCAAAGTTCCACATTGCACTGATGAACTCTGAGAATGAAAATAAACAAAATAAATATATTACTTAAATTAAATAAATAAGTGCGTAATTAATTTCATAAGTTGATCGAAATAAAACCCACCAAGGCAGCTTGTTTCATTCTCCTACATTATTTATATGAATACATTTCCCTCAGCAATTCTGAATTGCTGCCTTCACCGTGTATCTCTGCTGTTTGCTGATTCTGTCACATATTCCTCAATGTGAATCAAAGCGTGAATCTACTCGAACGTGAATCCCACTCATAAATAATATGAGAATCTCTCCGATTTTCCTATGGCAGTTTCGGACTCGTCTGCAATATATCATGCATTTTTGATTGGGAAAATTGTAACTATGTTGTTCTGTGTAGCACCGAGAGATTTTGTGTGTAGGATTGCGAGGGAAGCTTAAGTTTGGCAACTGGAATCATCTAAAGTTCCACATTGCAGCAGGCGGTTGGCTGCTGAACTCTGAGAAATTGCCGACACAGCTTACGTCACTGCACAGCCGGGAATCTTCCGCTCGTCAGGGACATGGTTGGCGGGAGAGATTGTTCCGCTGTTGCAAGACACCGTGTCCTATATTACCCTCTTCAGAGCAGAAGAGGGAGATGAAAGTAAATGAATGGACAGCAGCTGGTGAATAGATTGAATTTAAAATTGGAACACATCATGGAACCGTAGAGAACAGGAACAAGCTCTTTGACTCACTACATCTCCGCTGACACGATAGCGAATGAGACTAAACTCTGATGTCAGTACATGACCATCTCCATTCATTCACTGGATGCTCATGTGCTTTGACTGAATATTTACCGTTATGGGAATCTAGAGGTTATATCCCAAGAAAAGGCAAACCTTTGTCATCAGCCCCCTTGTTGAAGTAAATATTTGAGAAGGCACGAGAAAACACTGATGGACTAAAAAGGTGGAAGCTCAAGTAAAGTCATCCCCGGAAGGGAGCAGAAGGGCTAGTGAATTAGCCAAACTAGAATCAAGTTGGGTGGTGAAATTGAATCCACCTGTAGAGGTAGGGATGACAGAAAAACCAGCAGACTGTACACATATAGACATAGTAACAGAAGAGGATTCTGAAGATTATGGGAAATATCGATGGATACAGGCACGGATTTGGATTATACTTGATAGCGGTAAATTTAAAGTGCAGAATTGTGAAAGAAACCAGATGATGTACTTGCACAGTGACATTTGTGGGAATCAGCGAGCAGATGGAAGTATGGAACAGTTGAGGAAACTGTGTTGGTGGCCAAAACTGCGAGGAAATGTACATTATTGTAAAAATTGTTTGATTTGTGAACAATGATAACCCAGATAAATCGGCAATAGAAGCAGTTTTGAGACATGCTTCGTAGAAGGACCATATGTTAACTTGTAGGATTATTTTTTTTGGATTTTCACTCCATGCCATGGAGAGCTGAACTATATACTCGAGATGAAGTTCAACCTGGAAACTTACTTTGCGATTCACTTTGGAAGGATGAACTTGAAGGCAGAGGTGACATTTTCTCGAGCTAACCGATGGCCGGACGTTAGTACGAGTTCCACAATGGAAACAAAGTGGTGAGACTCTCTCCAATAAGTCCAGAGCCGCTCATCGGTACGAGAACCACAATCGGCACAGAGCGGTGCACTGCAGGAGCAGAATGAAGTGTGATTGACCACTTCCGCTGTTCTGCACATACTCATAGTGACGCTCGAAAGGCAATATACCTGACAGTAAATCAGGTGAAAAAATACAACTTCGTGGCAAATAATAGAACAGCCTGGGAACCTGAGGATTGTTCACAGATTTCACTTGCTACATTTGTTCAGACAGAGAATAGATGGAGAAATAGTGATGGAATTGTCGCAGGTTTGAGAATATCTTTAAAGTTAAACAGACTGCATCGCACGTTACGGGTATGGGGTGGTCAGGTCATTCACTGGAAGAGATCAGGTTCCTGCCAAATGGCCCATGTGTGCAAAGGAAAATATTTTTGTTCAAACGGTCCACAGGCCTCGCTAATTTCCCGAGGGCACATTCAAGTTGAATGCCTACTTTAAAAGCAACACAGATATAGCTGAAGCCAGGTATCATGGAAAATAGCGTGGAAAAAAAAAACACATCATATTTTGTTTTAAGATACATAGATGGCAATGTCCCTTGAGGAGTGAAATTCATTACACAGGAACAGTGAGTAAAAATAGTTTAAGTGTTTGTGCAGTTGGTTGTCGCTAATGTCCCTGACGTGATCGCCACGCTAATTGCCCCAGTAGAATTGCTCTCACCTCAATAAAAGTTTGCTAAACCGATCACCAGTCCATCTGAGCAGCTGAAGCTCTCCGTCCAACTGAACGCTGTTTCTGACGGATTATGGGATATGCGGCGATTTATTACATTGCGGGAATTTTCTATCCCACACTTGTAGCGGTTGGAGTCCCCGGTAAGATGCTGGATCTGGTTACTTTATGTATGGTGCCGTCGTTACTCTGCTGCGGTAACCGGTTCAGCAATGGAGGATTCAGGCATCTAATTGTTTTATTTCCATTTTCAGTATTTCGATTGCAGTGTTTTCTTCTTTTTTTTTGACAATTATGTTCGTGCTGATATTGACATTGTTTCATAATTTCACCTCGCTAGGCTTTCTGAAGTGATATTGGTCTGTGCTTTTCTATGTCCGAGTCTCTATCAGTGCAGACACTCCGACATTATAGCAACGAGGCAGCTTATTTAAATGACGGTCCAGTCTATTTACGACACGTAGGTTTGTTGTTTTGTAAGTCAGTAAATGAGAACTCGTAATTTGCATCTCCATGATTCCACTTTGTCTCCACTACAAATAATCCCGTCTGTTCTTTCACCTCTAATAATGGAAATGGTGTTGTTTACAGGAACGATCGACTGCTCACCGGTCCGTGATTCGTGGAACTCGGATGCCTCGCTCTAAACAGTGGAAATGTCGCCAATCCACTGGCACTCACATCCGTCATTGTCCTCCAGCCGGAGTGCAGCGACCGAGATCGCACACACTGGATTCCCGCTTTCCAATTCCAAACAGACCATACCCTGCGTAGCATCGGTAGAATCCGGGCAATCGGAGAATTGCTGACGACCATATTTCTATTTTGTCTCCAAATTCCTTGTAGTTAACTTAACGGCGATTGAGATTCTATCTCGGGGAAAATGCGGACTCTCCAAATGCATCACCCGTTACCTGGTTGGAATGGCAACAGCGGATCTGATGGTTGTTATCGTTTTTGCTTTAGTGGAACAGACCAACAATATCTACATTTATTCCAGAACCCTGCTCCTCACTCCTGTATGCGCTCTGACACTTGTATTTCGGGTTGTCACGACGGACTGTTCTGTTTGGTTCACAGTCAGTTTTACCTTCGATCGCTTCATCGCAATATGTTGCCGAAAGCTGCGGGAGCGATACTGCACCGAGAGGACAGCAACGGTGGTTATCGTGACCGTGGTTACAGTGAGCTGCGGGAGATGTGCCCCGTTATACTTTGCCCTTGAACCTTACGTCATCATTGACAACACGCCGTGGCGGTGCGCCCTCACATATGAATACGCTACCTCACCCGTGTGGAGAGGATACCAATTACTGCACCATTTTTAACACCATTGCTACCAATCGGATTAATCCTGGTTTTTAACGGGTTAACCATAAGACATATATTTGTGGCAACTAGAGTCCGCAGAGGGCTTCGGCACAGCAGCGACAATCAGAAAGATGCCGAGGTGGAAAAAAGGCAGAAAGTCGATGATATTGTTGTTTTCTATATCAGCTAATTTTATATTATTTTGGATGGCCAATGTAGTCTATTCGCTGAAATGGCAAGCGCAAAACTATTTTTACGAGGGCAGATATTTGAGTTCCCCGGTATACATCTTCCAGCAATTTGGGTTCATGTTGCAAGTACTCAGCGTGTGTACCAATACTTGTATCTATACACTGACACAGAGTAAATTCAGAGAAGACCTGAGGAATGGAATGAAGTATGTGTTTACATTAAATTGCCATCAGTGTAGATAACGCCCGTGTCTAATGACAATTCAGCGGAGTTATCAAATAAAGCCGCTTTACAATGAGTAGGTTTGGCAAATAAGTCATTAACTCAAACAATCATTTGCCTGATCATCCGGAAATTGTAGACTTGTCGGAAGATTGCTTACTTCATACAGTTCAGGTAGGTAGCAATACAAACGGTCAATGCTGCTGGCGTGATTGTTGCACTGGTTAAAGTACGTTCCGAGCTATCACAGACACTCGACTGTCACAAGGTCAGGGATGGCTTCAGGACTTTCCGTGTTTTAGATGTTTCAAAATGGACAGGGTCAGGTAACAGAGTGTAAAGGGAGCCCGATGGGAAACCAGGGATGGCACCGCAGCTGCACAAAGGGAGGACAACGTGGAGTGTTCGGTTGTTAATAGACTGTGAGACGAACACAGAGACATGAAGGCAGTGAACACCCCATCCGGAGTATTCTATACAACCGCCCACCAGATTAACAAAAAGAAGTAACGGGAACAGTGGGGAACCGATCGGGAAGCGGATCTGTGACATGCGCCATGTTCTTCTTTGGCACCTTCCCCGATTAATATGTTTAGATGTGGCATAATTCTTCAGTTGCGTGCAGGAAGGATTCATGTCACTATAAGAAGAAAGACGGAGTAGCGAACAGTCCAGACCGGATCTAATATTAGAAAAAGAAATGGGTCAGGTGACAGATCTCTCCACGGGTCAGCATTTCAGAACGACAGGGCAGAACTCCCCGGCATTTACCTTGCACAGGGGTAGGACCAGGAAGCATGAAATTTGGGGGTCTGCGATGTATGGTGCTACCTGGCAGGAACTTGGGAACGTACATTGGGATATGATGTAGTCAGGGACATGCGCCACAGATTTGTGGAGATTGTTTAGGGAGCACTGACATGGGGTTCAGTAGGAGATTGTCTCATTGATGCAGGGAATGGATGATAGCGCAAAGTAACTCTGGCTGACAACAACGTTGGAAGAGCTCGCCAAGAGGAAGACAGAAAGATAACTAAGGTTTAGGAAGAAAAGATCGGGTGGGGTTACGGCGAGTCACAATGCAGACAGGAAAGAATTTAGCAATGGGCTTAGAGGAGGTAGAAGGGGACTTGAGAACCCTTAGCGAGTTGCCCTGTGATGAACCGGATGAGACAGGAGAGAGTGTGGGCAGATCAGAGGAAAACTCGTGTCTGGGGTCAAGGAGGCGGTGAACCTCCTCACCGAATACATTCATGAATGTGAACAGAGCGTAAAAAGGCTGATATTGTCGACCATGCCGAGGCTCAGAAAAAAGATGCGCTGGAAGTCTGGAAAACATGATGATAGATGATTCCCCGATACCATCCAGGTAATTTTGGAAGGTGAGTGAAAATATTGCTGCACTTTGGACAAGATATTTCTGTCTTCGCTGGCCGTGGAAGCAGAACTAGAAGCTTCGGGGACGACAAATGCAATTCCTCTGTTGACGAAAGATATCAGGTACACTTTTTCGAATTAGAGACCAGTGAATATTATGTCAGTAGTGGTAAACTATTGGAGAAGACTATCATGGAGGGAATTTATGGGCATTTGGAGAAACGTAGTCCAGATACGGAGAGTCAACATAGCTTTTTGAGGTGCATATTGCCCTTTATGAACCAAATTGAATTATTTGTAACAGTGAGAAACAAACAGATGAATGAGAACAGTCGACGTGGATGTATTAATTTTGATAAGGCGTTTGATCCGTTCCCAATAGTAGAGTCATTCAGGAAGTCAGGAGGCATGGGTTCTAGAGAAACCCAGCTGCGGTGATGTGGAATTGGATGATGTAGTAGACAGAGTGAATTCTGGCTGGAAGACAGCGGGCACCCGTGTTCCGCAAGGAGGGCCGAAATTTTGGTACAATTTATAATTTTATTGGGACTCTGTAGTTATAGAGTGAAATAATCGATTCAATCTGACCACGCAGCGGCAGCTGAATAATTTATGGAATTAGGGCTGACGACGTAAGCAAATCGCTGAGCAATTGACTGCACCGCCACGTTGTCTAAACTGACCTGTAATTTACATATTACAGTGCAAATGCTACAATTACTTCAAAACATGTTTGCTAATGGAACCCTACAACTTAAAAAATACCAATTCCAAATTCCTAATTCAAGTGCACACCATTTTATCCTAATGCCAATTTACCTCTGAATCGCGGTTTTATCGTATAATCATATAAATATATAACAATTACAGCACGGAAACATGTCGTCTCTGTCCATCTAGTCCATGCCGAAGGATTACTCTCACCTAATTCCACCGATCTGCACTCAGTCCATAACCCTCCATTCCTTTCCTGTCCATATATCTATCCAATTTTACTTTAAATGACAATATCGAAACTGCCTCTACCACTTCTGCTGGAAGCTCGTTCCACACAGCTAACAATCTCTCAGTAAAAAGTTCCCCCTCGTGTCACCCTTAAACTTTTGCTCCCTAACTCTCAACTCATGTCCTCTTGTTTGCATCTTACCTACTCCCAATGGAAAAAGAAACTATCCACGTCAACTCTATCTGTCCTCCTCATAATTTTAAATGCCTTTATCAAGTTTCCTCTCAAACTTTTGCGCTTCAAAGAAAAAAGACCTAAGTTGTTCAACCTTTCTCTGTGACATAGGTGCTGAAACGAAGGTAACATTATAGTAAATCTCCTCGAGACTCTCTCTATTTTGTTGTCATCTTTCCTAACATTCGGTGACCAGAACTGTACACAATACTCCAAATATAGTCTTACCAATGCCTTGTGCAATTTTAACATTACATGCCAACTCCTATACTCAATGCTCTGATTTATAAAGACAAGCATACCAAAAGCTTGCTTCACCACCCTATCCATTTTAGATTCCACCTTCAGGGCACTATGCACCATTATTCCTAGATCACACTGTTCTACTGCATTCCTCAATGCCCTACCATTTACCATGTATGTCCTATTTGGATTATTCCTACCAAAATGTAGCACCTCAAACTTATCATCATTAAACTCCATCTACCATCTTTCTGTCCACTCTTCTAACTGGCCTAAATCTCTCTGCAATCTTTGAAAACCTACTTCATTATCCACAACGCCACCTATCTTAGTATCATCTGCATATTTACTAATCAAATTTACCAGCCCATCATCCAGATCATTAATGTATATGACAAACAACATAGGACCCAGTACAGATCCCTGAGGCACACCACTAGTCAACGGCCTCCAACCTGACAAACAGTTATCCACCACTACTCTCTGGCATCTCTCATCCATCCATTGCTGAATCCATTTTACTAATTCAATATTAATACCTAACGATTGAACCTTCTTAACTAACTTCCGTGTGGAACCTTGTCAAATGCTTTGTGATTAACCTGTCTTGATGCACAGACGTATCAGTTCTGTGTCTTTCCTATCCACTTGAACTAGAACACCTATCAGTCAAATGCAATCCATTTTATCAGTTTTTTTTCTAGCAGTGGTGTACATTCAAACTCAAGCGAACATTAACCAGGCACTGAAGGAGCTAAGCTCTATTATCTGCAGGTTCGAAACTGCACAACCTGATGCTTTGCCTCTCAATGTGTGTGTGTGTGGGGGGGGGGGAGGGGGTTGATTGGGGTAGGGGGTGGTGTGTGCAGCCAGGCCAGCTTGACGAAGTCTCTGAACAGTTACCAAAAAAGTATCGCTCGTGAACCCAGAGGAGGCAACACACGTGACCATTGTTGTCCCGTATTCAAGAACGCTTGAGGTACTAGACCCACACTTTTGAAAGTCTGCTCACTTGGCTGGACTTCTATTCCCGGCATATGGGCAGAGACTAAAGACCACAGCACCAGTGGTGAGGACCAAGAAGTCCACAGTTGTTACCGACTACACGAAGACCTGTGTAGATTAGTTGAGCCTTGGAGAACTTGCCGGACACTGACCAAATCAAATACCGTGGTTGAACCAG